>NC_091864.1:9736969-10040000 GCF_019399895.1 Cardiocondyla obscurior
ACATATACATACATTTCAATCTTTTTTTCTTTCTTTTTTTTTTATGAAGCATTATCTGACGATTTTTGGCGATCCTCTGTTGTTGCAATTATTTTAGTATATCTCAGCTAATTATCTGGTAACTATCAATATCGAAGACATAAGACATATTTGTAGCGAGTTTTAATAGGGTCTTTTCGAGGCGAAGACTACCGCCACTTCGAGCGTGGCATAAACGGGTATAGCGAATCTAATGGATCGCAGTCAAGGATTTATCGAGACAGGGATTTATTACGCTCCGGGGAGACTCTCGGGAGAGAGAGAGAATCCGTTTGCATTATATCGAGGTGTAACACACAGAAGGTAATCACATTTCAGTACGCCGAGTTCCGAGCGGCTCGGCGAGAACAATTAATTTATCAAACTTCGCTCTTCTTAATGCGTGTCGCCTTAACGAAATTGATATCAATTGTTTAAAGTAAATTTCACCTGAGATTTGCACAAAAAGCATTTAACGCCGCTGCCACTCGGAGCCACTGATTGTATTTAAAAGTTTAAAAAAAAAAGTTTAAAAAAAAAGAGGAAAAAGAATAATGTAGGATGTGTTGTTTATTCATGCGGCATGATCCCAGCGTATTATGCAGCCGAAGTGAACGATGCCTCGGCTTTAGATAAAGTTTAAATAGATGTACTGTCTGCGGCGGATTTGCGATGTTCGCGTGGCGTACTTATTGCGCGATGATAGATATAACGAATGTTCTTACCTAGCAACTGCCTCGCTGTACACGAATCCAGCGGTTGCTCGTCTTACGACCTCGAAGCATAAATCCGAGCCGTCCATACTGAAAGAGAGGCACGGAATATTGAAGCAGAAATATCCAGCGATGCGGTAAACGGATGTGTTTTAATTTAAATATTTTTCCACGATTTCCCATTTGGTTAGCTACTCAATGCTAATCGTTAAAGACGTTTATTAATATACTTGAATTATTAAAATGTATTTATTTGCACGTATAATCGCAATATATAAGAAAGCCGCAAAAGATTATTGATTAAAAGAATATATAAAAGAATATAATTATCCGTAATTTATCATTGAACGAAGATTTCTCGCGGCAAAAAATTATATTTTGCTAAACTAAAGGAAATAAGTGTGGCCGAGTGTCATATTATTTAAATAGTCTCGTTAAAAACGCCTTGAGCGCCGTGTCTATTAAAAACCGTGGCTATCTTATCCGATAGCGTGGATTATTTCGAGAGCATCTCGGATATGTGTATCCAATTATAGCGGACTATAGTAGAACGTTATAATAGATGGCAAACAACTAAATGGAAAACGTGCCTTTTCCGAATAAAGACAGAAACCGTTAAGGAAATGTCACGTATTTATCCTGCCGAGTCTTTCATTTTTGACACACAAATTAGTACGTCTTGTATATTACGAGAATGAACGTTCATTGGCCTGTAATAATAATTACAACAGGAGACTTGCTGGCATATAAAGGACGAGATTGACGCCTTTCGTTTCAAAAGTCGTCTTTCTAAAAAAAGTACTTAAAGTTCACGAACGAAGGAGTATACTGTGGCAGTTTAAGCTGCATTTTTTAGGATCTTAATCTTGCAAAATTGTATTTAAATTTGTTGTTAGATAAAATAAGTTCGGAAATATTAGACGTTATGCAGATAAATTATCAAAATGTAGCCTTTTTTTTGTAAATTGGTAATTTCAAGGTTTTTGCATACTTACTATTCGAATACCATATACAACATGCCTTCGGAGCTGTAAGTTTCTAGCAGTTCCACAATATGTGGGTGTTTCAACATGTGACATATTGTAGCCTCTCGTTTCAAATCTAAAACATGCAAAATGAATACTTTATTAAAGAGATTTTTTCAAATTTTTGCGATACTGTGTAAATTTCCAAACGTACTAAAAATTTTTAATACTACGACAAAAAACAATGTCAAGAAATTTCTAAAAAAAAAAAAGAATAAACGCCTATTTTCAAAGCGAAGAATGTTGAAATTGAGGAACTGTATAATATTAACACTTTTTTTTTTGTTGAGCTATTGCGTATTTTCGAATAGACGTTTAATTCGGCTACAACTGATTCACCAGTTTTGTGTTATCGGCAAAAATTAAATATTACTTTCATTTCCGGAAAAAAGGTACTTTATTAAAGGGAATCGGCTTTGAAACAATGCGTGTTTCTCGTATATTTCATCTGGACCTGTCGGCCGATACGTTGGACTAAATCCCCGAAAAATGTGCGCGCCGCGACAATAGTCCGCCTTTCCATTCAATTTCACAATGGTCCTGGCGTCGGTTCACAACTCGAACCCATGTTTAGTCGGTCGCACAGCATTGGGGAAAACGCACACTGTCAGGTGAACGGATAGGGGAGCATAGGCCTTGTTTGGAATGAACGGTGGAAATTAATGGCAGGGTATTTACAAGGAGCCGATGGGAACGGTTTCCCTTATTTCAATTAACTCAGAAAACAGTCCAAAATGCATATATGTAAGCGTGTACGTAAGCGAGACATTCATTTTGTACCGTTTAAATAACGAAATGTTGAAACAGTTCGTCTGAACTAAATTAACATATTTTTTCCTGTCTGAGTTTTATGAATTGTAAGGTATATATATACATATATACATATATAGTTTCAAAATATTTTACCCGGTATTTTATGGTTTCGAAGACGCTCCATCAAATATGCAAATCAACTTCGACTGATCACTCGAGGTTGAAATGCATGTTTTATAAGACATAAAAAAAAAATTTCTGCCTTTCGAGTCATATGCAAGCTCACGTTCAAAAATTCATTCATTGAAATAGAGAAAGTACGTGGCTTTGTGAATGTTTTTAGTGTACGTGTCTTTCGTACGTATATATACTCACCCGCAGTGCTGAGCCCAGGACTAGAAGTGAACTTTGCCACATCGACAATTTTTACCGCGAAAATCTGGCCGGTATGGCGGTGAATGCATTTCCGAACGACGCTGAATGGCCCTCTGTAACAATGCGAACGAGACGTTAGCAGTGGCAATTATACTCACGATATGTCTTTGAATACGGATTACGCGTATTGTCAGGATTAAATCGCATAGAGAACTAATAAGCGGAATTGATTAAATATTGCACGATCTTTCGTATTTGCAAAATGTGAGAAAGCCTTGTAAAATGAAGTTCCGGTGTCACGGGATTGATATCTTGAGATTTCTTTGATATCACTTTATAGACCAAGGTTACGTCCTTCCGGTGACCTAACGCCATTTTTAAATGTCGTGCGCTGTGACTCTCCACGTTTCTTACGCATGCATGTGTTAATTTTGCATCCACGGCGTTGTATCTATATACATGTATAAATTTTACACGAGCTTATACATTACGTACTGGTAAAAGAAAGTCGAGAGGACAAAAATGTTAATTTAATCAATAGTTCTAGCACAGAAACCAAAACAGCGAAATGTCTCGAGTTTATATTTAAAATGCAGTTATTTTTAAATTATATTCAGGTAGCAACACACGCACACAAGCCGTCGATTAATTATTTATAGGCGGTCAATGTTTCAGATATCGCGTTATCTATCTAGAAGAAAAAAAGTATATTTTAAATTAAGAATGCCAATCTCATATATAAATAATTCAATTTATTAATTTTAACATATAAATTTGATTCCGAAACTAATTTTTCTCTATTTTAAAGAAAATAGTTTCAAATAAAAATTTATGTGTTTAATTTAATGCGATCGTTCGTTATATATGTATGAAATTAACGTTCTCAATTTGGGAATATCTTTTTCCTGTGCAAATGGTTTCTGCGCGAGACAAACGTTTAGGCGTGCACGATTCGATCTGTACTTAAGAACCGATCTCGATAGCGGCCCCTGTTATCTATCGAGTGATAACCACGCGTGCATTCGTGGAATTCGTGAAAATCCACAACGAAGAATGTCGTGCGTAGAGCGTTTCACGCAAGCATCTATCCTCGAGGTGCTACATGGTTATAGTGCGCCAATACGTCAAACATATGTGCGATTATTTTAATAGCAATACAAATCGCACGTAGAATTCCTTTTGTATTTTATTTCAATTCTCTCGCGGCAAAAGATGCACTTATTTTATTCCGAAATTCTGCGCTACCAATTTCTTTTATTAACCAGCATTATTTTGACTTCTTATTCCAGTGTTTAAAAAATCATATTCTTTTTTGCGCCTATTTTTGTATTTGTCGATCAATATAGACGAGCAGTTTTTTTTTTTTTTTTTTTTTTTTTTTTTTTTTTTTTTATAATTAACAATATTTAAAGACGCGATTTGCTCACAAAATGTCTATTGTGCTTTTTAAATTTCATATATCTTAAATTAAAGTTTAAAAATTAATTTAGTTTAAATTTTAAAAATATATATAATAAATATCATTGAAATAATCTCTTTATCTTCGTATTCGAAAAATAGCGCGAACAGGTTTTATCGAAATGCAATTATCCTTGTAAATTTTTAATATAGGGATATAATATGCTAAAAGGTAATGCTTTGAAAAAGGTGTCTATGTAAATCCTCCGCTGTCTCGTACACAGGCCGTCATCTCCGGCGTACTGGCGAACGAGTTGCTAAATACATCATCCTCCGTTTTTCGTTGTTAAAAGCCCTCTTGCAAGACGGCCCTTGAGTGCCTTAAGGCCTTCATAAAGCAATTCGCACGAAAGCGTAATCCGCCTTTTATAGAAAGCTATTGACTTCTCGTGTCAGTTTCCAGAAGGGGTCAAATATCACTGCGACCTATATTCGGAATCAATTTTCCGCTTGGGAAAGCGTACACACATGCAAGATTCCTTTTTTCTACTTCTTTAATATTTGGATGTGCTGTGCGATATATCTTCAAAGTAGTCCCTTGATAATCTCGACACAGTAAGAAAGGTATTCTCAAATTCAGAATGTCAATCTCAGATATAAGCAAATCATTTAATTAATTTAAATATATAAGTTTTAGTCTATCTAAAACAAATTTTTTTTTTAATTTACAAAGATTCAGTTTCAGATTGAAATTTATATTTTTAAATTAATGCAGTTATTACTTTGCTTACACGTGAAATTAACGTTTTCAGTTTAAGAATACTTTTTTTTCTGGGTATGGATAATAAAGTGGTGAATTATTTAAAATTGTACAAAAATTTAATTAAACAATACATACTTTATTATTTAATTTTTTTTTTGTAAAATTTTGGACAGTTAACCATTTTATTATATAAAAATAAATTTTTTAAACGATCCAATATTGTGTATGTAAATGGAATATTATTAAGCTTGCATGGGTGCAGATTATTAATACAGTTCTCACCGTCGTCGAATACATTTGACCTCCTGGCCATTGTAAATTAGACTTCGAATCTCTCGTAATTGAACTTTGCCTTGTGTCGTTAACAAGTTACGTCGAAGGAAAGGTCCCGTTAATACAAACGCGCAAGTTCCATGCAGAAATCTGCTTTCCAAAACGGTAATTACGACATCGGATCGCCGTACGCTCGAGTTGTTAGAAGTTTTAGGTAAATCCGCCAGGATAGCACGCTGCTCACACTGAAGCCATAACTTAACTGAACACAACTTGTCATTGATTAGAACATGCTGCGTGCAAATTGCTGATTTATAGTCCAACTGCTCATTAATGGAAAAACTGTCGCGCGATCACTTTTATAAAACAGAATATCAAAAAAGGGGAGAACGTAGCCGGAATTTATTTGCAACAACAAAAAAAGAAATTTTTTTTAATTATGACCCGTTTAATTTAATTTGTTTTCAAATAAATATTTGTTAGTAACATTTTTATTACACTCGTAAAATAACGTGCGCGTTTATTTTTTAATAATTAAAAATATTGTTGTAACTTATTATATTATATTAGATAAAAAATATATATATATATATAACTTCGAATTCCAGACTTTAACGGATAATTCCACGTTTTGTAATTGCCGTGTAACGACTATCGTTGCATCGTTTATTTCAGATCCGTCGGTATAAATTTCTAAAGTTTCGAAATACGCAAATTGGATGGCTCTTTGTTTGAAATATTCTTCGAGGAAATTTCAGATCTGCATAATTGGATGTCCGACATTTGTTTACGGATATAGAGACGGGAACGATGCCTGACTACATTATCGAGATACGTCTGGCCGACATTAACATTCCATCTCTATACCTCATTCGTTTCTGCGATATTGGAGGCACGTAGACGTAATGGGAGCTAGGGTAAAGCCGGGGGGAGTGAGAAATTGAAACCGCTAAATGGGATTGTTAGCGAAAGTCGAGAATAAATAACGTTTTCAGCTGGCGCGGAGGTATTCGCGGCGCTCAGAAAGGTACGTTTAACCCGCTAGAACAGTCTCTTTCACGTCGACAACCTTCGTCAGACTATTTAATCGCTCTTACTTCGCACATAATTTCTCTGTAGTTGCTCTTATCAACGCGTACGGATCATATATGTTACGGCTAACTGAAACGCGGTATACAAATGCGGCAGTAACTCTTCTCCCTTCACGGCTCTGTTAAACTTAAACCGCGTTGTCGCGATGATATTACATACTATTCTCTACATGTATATCGTCATTATGAGTTGCTTATTGCTTCGAGCTAAACTTCGTAAACCTCATCCTCTGTCACTCATAAAAGAAAATGTAATACTAAATGCTTAAAAACAAAAGTTTATAAAAGAAAAAAACAGATTTATAAATTTAATATTAAATATTTAAAAGAAAAATGTATAAACAAATAAATTATAAATTAATTTTTTATTTCTTTTTCTCAAAGTGCTTATAAATAAACTTCACAAGTAATGTGATGAGCTAAAACTTATATTCCTGCAGGTTTAAATGCTCTAAACCGTGCAGTATCTTTTATTAAATATTATCGTCAACTTGAAGTAATCATGATTGCTAAATGATGCTATCGGACAAGCTTCCGATGTCAAATCAATATTAAAAAATTATCTTTCGCAAATATGTGTCACGTGAATTTACCGTTAATCAACGAGTATAAGATAAACGAAAGGGGAAACCAGCGTGCTAGTGTACACATGCAACCGGTCAAGTTTAATTATGTTGCTGATTATTCCGTTTCTCGCGTGTTGCGCTGCGTATGCAGTTCCGTCTAGCCTTGGTAAACCGTAATAATTACTTATCTCACATTTTCGTCGTAGAATATTTACAAGAGTTATTTCACGGTTCTGCCGTCACGATAATGATCATATTCAGCAGAAAAAGCTGTTTCGTAACTATCGCAAAAATCGCGAATGTGATTGGTGTATGCTTCTTTTTTGTTTCGATCGAAATTAAATCCACACGTCAATCAGATTCGAGATTTTTGTAACAGTTACCAAGCAGTTTTTTTTCCCTGCTAAACGCGATTAATATCTTCAGATGTTGGATGCACGATTTCCACGGAGTACAAAACTGGTGATCTTAACGAGCCTCAACCGTTGCTCTTGAAGCGGGATGGCAAACGCGCGACCATCTGGTATCCGGATAACGATAATGGAACGCTGAAGATATTCGCGGGTGGATCTATTTATCTGGCATGCCCGGGGAAAGATAATTACCTCAAAAATAGAAGTTGGGGCAACGAGGCCGAGGCAGTTTGCATAGGAGGCAAAGTGTTTGAGGTGAACAGGGTTCGCCAGAACTTCTCGTCCCTAGTTTGCAAATCTCAGGTCGAGCATCATGCTAAGTACTCGAGCTCGTCGCCCTGCCTCGATAGACACAGTCCCATAGAAATTGGTTTCAACGTGAGCAACACCTTCCTTCGCACACTCGAACTGTGTCGCGACGAGAAGACATATACGACGTACTATACAAAGTTTGAAATGACGAAACTGATCGAGAATTATCAAAGGAGTTATCCTAGGTGAAGTTTTTTAATAATTAAATTTCTTTTTTTAATTAATAGACTTTCAATTTAATAATTCTCTCCTTTGTTCGATTTCTGAATAAATCGTTTAATATTAAACTTTGATAAATTTCAACGAATTAAATATAATTTTATTTAATATCGATATTTATCAATATTTCGACGATTAAATGAACCATTTAAATATTTAAATATTTATGATGAGCTTAAAATATTTATTACGAGCTGCTTTAACGCAATCTTGAAGAAACAACTTTTAAACGTAGTTGAAACGAGAAAAGCGTATCGTTGGTAAATACGCCTATCGATTGCATGTTCTAGACCGTCCAAGTTTCTTGCGGGAGGATTTTATCCGGGGTTAGATATAGACCATCTGTACAGATTCGAAACCCAGTTAGATACGCTCGCCAGGATTCTGAATTCGACTAAGCTGGCAGAGGAGCGATTGAAAAAGTCGGTGCAGTTTCTTTCCCGCGGGCACATGGCGGCCAAGGCGGACTTCATTTACGGCGCTCAACAAAGATCGACCTTCTGGTACCTGAACACCGCGCCCCAGTGGCAGAGCTTTAACGGCGGCAACTGGAATTCTTTGGAGGCCAGCGTTAGACGGTTCGCCGCCAGCCGCCGCTTAGACCTCGACGTTTACACGGGGGTGCACGGTCAGATGACCATGGAGGACATTCGCGGCAGGCAGCAACCCGTGTATCTGCACGCCGAGGGCGCAGTCATGTCCGCGCCCAGGTTCTATTGGAAAGTCATCTATGACCCGTTGAGCAAGCGGGGTACGGCGTTTGTAGGTCTCAACGATCCGTTTATCAGATTAGTCGCCAGCGACGTGTACCTCTGCACCGACATCAGCGAGAAGATCAAGTGGCTGGACTGGAAGCCGCGCAATATCACACTCGGAATCTCTTACGCTTGCAGCGTCAGTGATCTGCGAAAGGCGGTACCCGTTGTGCCGTCACTCGATGTGATCGGTATTCTAATGTGACATGACGGAATCACTTTGGTCCCCTTCCATCCCGTACGTACCGCACGCTGAGAAAAAGTATATACACGTGTTGCACGCTGCGAGAAACGGAAGTCGCGATTAATCGGGTTTTATAATCCTAGACTTTTATATATTTTGAAGTCTAATTATATATGGATTTGTTAAAAAAAAAAATAATAATATTAATACGGAGCTGCCAGAAGAGAAACGGATATTGCAATGTTATGTCACTTATATATGGTACAAAATGATATCTAATACAAGGATAATATATCTCTATAAGTCAAAGTGTAACGATACTTCACTGAACTTACTGAGCAGATACTTTATCTTCGATACTAGCGAAGTGTCGATAACAGGAAGGCAACATCCGTGCGTTCATAATAGCGAATATAGATGCTTAGCAGCTTATTGAATAACACCTCTTCGAAAATGCATTTGTCTGTTTTTTCTACTTTTATTTTATACTTGACGTTTAGGTTTATTATCGAAGCTATTTATATATTGATAATCACAGCAAGTTGTCTCTATCTCACGACCCATTTGCATCCAGATAAATTTTATCATGTATTAAAATAGAATGCAACATTTCCACGCTAAATAAAGGCGAACTTTTTAAAATATAAAAATAAAATGCGCGGCAAATAAATTAATGCAAGCCCTCGTTTATTTGATATATCTATGAATAATTTTTATATCCATCAGAATATATATATATATATATATATATATATATATATATATATATATATTTTTTTTTAACACGTGTTCTTGAATAATAATTTTTGATAAAGTAAATAGTACGTAATATAATTTTTCTATTCAGAAAAAAAAGGAAAATCATAAAAGCTTGATCCGCGTAATTAATTAAGTTCAAGGGTAAATTTCACGGATAAAAAAAAGTTTGGCCTACCTTTAAAGGAAGACGAATACATACACATATACGTGCAGGGCGTATCGTGTGGGAGTTTGCGAGACAAAACTAGGGCGTGAATCGTAAAAGCAGAACACGCCGCCTCGTATCTCGCCTTCTACGTGTCCACATCGAGATTTAAAACCATCGAAGCATTCTGGGGATTTCTCGGTGCTTTCGCTCTCCAGCGGAGCGATGGAGCATCGAGGTAAAAGCGTCGAGGGCTCCTGTTCAATAACTTCGTTTCCATTTCCACAACAACTTTCAGTACAATCGATCTTTCTTTACTAGCTGATAGGATCCACGAATAAATATGTAAATTTGGTGATAATTTTATGCTTTCACGATGCTACACATTCGCGACTAGACGCATGCACACCTTTAATTATTTAAAAATTAATTTCTTTTCTTAAATTAATAATGCAACAATAGTGATTTAATAATTTACATTATTTACAGGACGCACATATAATTTAGAAACCTAATTGCGAAGTAACGCAGCTCTGATATGATGAATAATTTAATTTTGCGCGTACAATTTTCCACGGACTCGTAAAAAAGAAGTCAAGGCGCGCTAAGTAATTATTCGGCTGATTGAGAATTCAATTAGAAAAGTTTCTATAAAGTTGCGAATTGTTGCTGGAAGTTCGATAACTGCGAGATAAAATAAATAAATATATATAAGTAAAAGATGCCGTTGCCGGTGCAATTGTGTGCTACTTCGTAATATCTTAAACGCGGAACAAAACCCCTGTAACCGTCGATTGAAAGGGAACGAGTTTAAAAGAATCGTTTGTGCGAACTGTAGCTCGCAGCGTTTAGGTTCAATTGACGCAGAAAAGAGCGTCGACTGTGCGAATTCAATTAACCGTAACGAACGAAGAATGCGCCACTTCTTGATAACCCGATGCTGAATTTAATTGACGAGATCCGCGTGTAGGAATATGTATGCGGGATGATCTCTTCGAACTGTCCCCATTGAAACGCTTCTGCACCAGTTGTTACGCGACAAAGCGCTTCTACTTAATTACACAGTTGAAAATAGCAAGAAATTGATTGTTATATGTAGTTAAATAATTTCCGATTTGTACGATGAAAACTCGCTCGTTATCGTTTAATCGAAAACGCGTGAACGTTAATAACTATAAAACACCACCTGCCCGGGCGATATTGAAAAAATTAGCTTTATTATATTTTTTTTTTTTCGCTGATCGATCGAAATGCAAATTGATCGTAATTCAATTAGCGAGCCCCGGCACCTTCGATCCGTAATGGAGACAGAATGTAATTGGTATTAATTCATCAGGATTTCAATTTCGGATAACTCGATACTATTTGACAGTATCGTGATCAAGTGCGTTTTAATCGGTTTTAATTAATAGTTTTAAAATATTACGAATAATGTGTGCTCCGAATAGCGTATTATTTTTTCGGGTCGTAGAAGATTCATTACCGCGCTAGGATAAAATTTAAAGTGACAAGATTGTTAATGCTAAGGCAACGCACTAAATTAATTAAACTAAATAAATAATATATTAATTAAATAAAATAAACAATATATTATATTAATTAAATTAAACAAATAAATTAATCATACAAATTCAACGTAATTCGTAGCATGTAACGCTATCTTTCTTATTGATAAAAGCGCAACAAGATAAAAATATTTTTATTTCGACGGAATGCGGGTATGTTCAAATCAATTAATTAATATTTGAAGCTCTTTGAAAAATCATAAAATAATATGGAGAGGGGAAGAGAACGGAATGAAATCCGACATACGAATAATCAAACGCGATAATAAATAGCAGCATATCGTTTGCGAGCAAGATCGACAATTGCGAGATATAAATAGTTTAGGCGGGCAGAGAATAAAACCGACAATGAGTCATAAGTCGATGATCGTCGAATGGCCTACGCCTTTGTGACAGGTATTTTAGTCACAGCTGGTGGCGTATATTATTTTGGCATGAAGGTTAGCCAATTGAATGATAAATCAAGTATTGGCTTCCGATACAAACGAAATTGCGTTTCTGTGACAGCAATCTCGGCTTTTCAAGCCAGTCTTTCAACAGATCAAATAAACCGTTTCGGCAAAATCAGTCGTCGCTAAGCCAACAATACTAATAAAAAAAAAAAAAAAAAATATATACTTTGGTAGTGGTAAAATACTAATTATTTTTACAAGATATTTTTGTTTGAACTCCAACAAGTTTTATTTTTAAATTATTGTTTTTTCTCGATTGTTTGCTCTTTCTTCTTTACAGAGATATGCCTCAATATTTCCCCGCGTTTTTTTTTCTTTTTTTTCTCGGAATCGAGCAACAATCTTATTTTCTAAGTAAATTGGAAAAGTCTCGTGGCACACGAAAGTCCAGATAAATGATTTATCGACAGATAGACCCGACAGACAAATAGGCTGTTATCGATATGCCAAGTGAACCATTTATCCTGAAAAAGATATAACAGAATCTGTCAAAACCTTAGTGAAACGTCCATGTATATATTGCATCAATTTATGAAACGTATGATTCCTATTCCTTCGGAAAATTTTTTTCCCTCTACCTATGGGCTCTCGTTTAAAACATTAATCGCTGTATCAAGTATCAATAACCGCGTGTCCCGCTTACTGACTTACAAGTTTAGGTTTCACAACGGTTGGCAAATACGAACTCGCGGCCCATTTGCAAAATTGTACTAATATTATTATTCGAAATATGCAGTGATATGTAATCATTTAACGGCATCGATTGATTCGTAACTTGAGGCCCGGCCCACGAATTTTTGCATTGTGGCACGTAACTAAGGAAGTAATAAACAATTTAATATATTCGCCACGTAGGCGTGTATGGCGAGTCGAGTCAAGTTACTGGATGAAATTCGACGAAGGTAGAAACGGGAGGTAGTCGGGAACTCGCAGTGCACACACGCGACGGCTCGGTTCGTTTTCCTTAGAGACCCTTTACTGAGAGTGGTGAAATAACGGCAAGACTAGGTCGGCGATGCCATTTTTTTTTCTTTTTCCGCTAAATATCGCGACGTTTAATTTACAGATTACGCGTGTAGAACGTATCACGTTAAATGAGTTCTTAATAGAAACAAAATTCCTTCAGCTCATCCGTGCGAATCACGAGGTTCGTTTTCCTTAGCTGAACTGGCTGCACTAGTTCAGAGTTTATCTCTCTCTTTCCAATGCGGTGACAGAAAGATAACCTCTGAACTACAGTCAGCCCGGCCGACAAAGGCAGACCGACAGCTGCAATTTCAGTTGAGGTTATGTTTATAAGAAAAATGACATAGATTAAAATCGAGGGGAGGGTGATTTAATTCGTGGCTCTCAGCGAAGGGTCTCTACGTGCGCCCAGTGCAGGTACTATTTTCCCTGCTGAGAGAAGCTATTGACACGCGCGCAGCCGCGCCGAGCAACGCATGTACGTACGAGCTTACGCAACCTACACGCTCAAAGTACCACCGCCCACCGTCGTTCGTCCAATCGCATCGCGCTTTCTCTCTCTCGCGCAGTGCTCCCTTTGCACCCTAACTCTAGATTCTCGCGCTCGCACTCTCTCTCGTTCTCTCTTTTTCTCTTTCCCTCATTCTCGCAATCCCTCCCTGGGATTCTCGTTACTCACTTGCCGATAATCTCGCAGAGCTCGTAAACATCGTCGAAGAGAACCTCGTCGTCCGCCATAGTGACGACGAGGGTGAGGAGGAGGTCGAAGGAGTCGACCGAGCTAGGAAGCCGCACGCGTCAGAAGACGCGCCGTCGTAACGTGAATGCGTGATAATTTGGAGCGCGTGCGGGCGCGCGCCTTTTTCTGCTGCTGAGCACGCAATTCCCCGACCAACGTCGCCGTGACCGTCGACGTCGTGGCCGTGATCGTCGTCGCCGTCGCCGTTTTCGTCCTCGCCGTCGTTGTCGTTGTCGTTGTTATCGTAGTCGTTGTATTCGTATTGTGCGGCGTACACGCGGCGTGAACGCAGCCACGTATCGAGGATTCACGGCCGCATCGCGCTCGTCTCCCTCTCACTTGCACGGCTTGCCGCTGCCGGCCCGTCGCTCGGCCTGCCTTTACGCACACGTCACGCACATATGCACGCACACACTCGCGCACACACCAGCCGTGGATAATGCACCCGTGTGTCAGCACACCGCCGACCCCGCCGCACTGACACTCCGTCGGCGGACACGAGCCCACACTGTACCACTGCAGGGTGCGATCGTGACTCGTACGTGTGGCGCAACTCCACTCTGCGCGCAGCGGGTACTAATATCGGGCTCGACACCGCCTTGTCGAGGTGCGCCAAACTCGCTCGCTCGCTAGCTCGCTCGCTCGCTTCACACACACGCGCGCCTCGCCGGCTGACTCGGTGCTCACGAAAAACAGACGACCGCGATGCGATGTTACTCCAGACTCGTAGGTAGCGGACCAGGCCTCGTCGTGACCTGCCTCAAAAGCGCGGAGCGTGAAAACGGCTCCTGGGCTGTTCCCGTGTGTACTCGTGGTTTCCTCTCGCCGTCGTGGAGTCGCGGACGCGCACGTCACGAGCCGGACAGACGGCCGACAGACGACGGCGGACAATAACGATGGCACTGGCACACGTTACCCCGTCTGTCAAAGGCCGGAGCAGTGGGTTCGCTCGCTCCGAAGCAAGACTGGTTGCATAAAACGCGGCGGGCGGCTGCGCCGACTGCCAGTCGTTCTCCTCCAACGCCCCCTCTGTGCATGGTCAGCTCATGGAGGGGCGGGCGTGGCGCCTGCTACTCCACGTTTGCAACCTTTTGCTCTTTAACTTGTCCTTTCCTGCCTTCATTCTTTGCTCGTCGAATGCGACCAACGCGCGTGCACCTCGATAAGAACATTCCCCGAACCTTTCTCTGTACGCCATTCGCCCACATGATTTTGTTATCGTCTTTTTGAATGCGCAGTCGGTACATTTCCTTACATCTTTTCCTCGTACAGGCTAGTTCAGAGTGGATGAATCAGTCTCCACTGTAGGAAATGAGCACCAACTGCAACTGAGTTTAATTCTGAAAATCTTTAGCATACGTGATGTAAACTGTAAATTTTTAATACGTTGTAGTCGATAATTTATTTATGGTAAAGAAAAAATTAGCTTTTTTACTTAGGTTTATCCTGTATAAGGAATTATTCGAAGAAATGCAATTTTTTTTTTTTTTTTTACAGAACGAATAAGATTATGTAATTTTCGTATTTTAAGTTATTTTTTATAAATATTACCTTTACGTGTTTCTTCTTATAATATTTTCTTTTTTATCAGTTATCGATGCGAATAAGCAGAACATGATAAGAATGAAACAATATTAAAATTAATTTAATTATTAAATTTAATATAATAATTATCTTCTTATAAAAATATATTAACAGCAAATTTAATTCTAATTATAAATTCATCACGTTGAGTAAGTCATAATTTTGTTGAAAAAGAAAATTATTAAAATAAAATAGTTTAAAGTTTACGAGGAATTATTAAAATATTTTTTTTTTTTTATCGTTATTATAAACGCTTCATCCCATCGAAGATATCTTCAATTTCTTCTTTTCGTCCAAATACCGTTAATACCAGCATTTGGTAGTTTTGATACCGTTGATGATAAAGAGCGTGTCTACCGAGAGCTGTAAATTTCGCTTCTTTTTCGAGATGCTTTAAATGTCTATGATTATATCCTTGCAGAACAATTATATTTGCCCTGCAAACGTAATTTAAAAATACATATTACATTTTCACTTACTAATAGGCATTAAAAAAATATTTGGTGTAAAAAGTTGGTTTATAAGAAAATAATTTTATAATTATTACCCGGAATTCCGCCATTGAACAATATAAGGATTTTTCACTTGATTAGCTGCTAATTTATTGTGAAGAGCGAGTATACCATGCGTTATCTATAAACACAGAAAATATATATTAAAACTCGATTAATTGCACACATAATTAAAAACAAAATTTATTTTTAAACACGTAACTACATAATGTTTTAATTTGTAATGTCTTTACTTAATAATAACTGAGTAAAATACTTGAATAATTAATTTAATTCTTACTGTTTTCGCTGCTAGTCCAAACTCTATAACAATTTCAGTATTGAGTACTGAATAAAATACATATTCATTGAGTTCTACGTTTTTTTTATTTTGTTTTTTAACAAATCTAAATTTTCCGCTTTGTTCATTATATATAATTTCCCATTTACTATTACGTTTCAATTTTTTTCTAAACATATTTAATTTAAGAAAAATTAGATATTAATGATATGTTTATTATTTATTGGTTTAAATTTTATATTGTATAGATTGAGTAATTTTTTATAAGATTATGCACGTTAGTTTTTAAATAGAAAATTATTTAATATAATAATGTAATAATAAATAAATAAAAATAACTAAATAATATATAATAATAAATAAAATATGAGTTGAGTAATATGTAATTTAGGATACCTGTTTAATAATTTATTTAAACCTTTGAATTTATTATTGCCACGCCGTTTACCATTTTTCTTATTTTGACATTTCATTACGAAATTATATTCAAAATGTATCTGAAAAGATTTTAATTTTTGTACCTTACACAATTTTAAAATTTAACCTAATTTTATGTATTTTTAAGCGATTCCCAAAAATTTAGTGCGTATACATACGTACGAATTAGCTGTCAAAAAGTAAAGATCAATAAAACAAAGCGTTAAATTAGTTGCCGCATAGTATCACAGATGGACTTTTAAAAACATATCTTATGAGTAATAAAATAGAATGCATTTGCAGTATATTTTTGAATCTATTTTACATATGTTATAAAACCAAAACTGATAGTTACAAATCTAATTTGTACTTTATTTTAAAGAAAACAATTAAGGTACAAATAATCTGTACTTGGTAAATTTTTCGTGATTATCGGCTGTTGAGGATTGTGAAATAAAGAGAAAGTATCCGCATTATCTGCTACTGATATAAATTTTAACAATCTAAATAACTTTTATTAACATTAAAAAAAATACTATATTGACGCAAAACGACGTTTTTATTCTTGCAGAAAATCAAGTGAAAATAATGACAATAAAAATATAACTTTATATAACACTGAAATGATTGCATCGTAACAGTATTATTATTTTAATTTATATTATTTAATTATTTTATTTTATTACAAAACCTGCTTAAATAAAAAATTTTTAAGTCCTTCCACGTCTAACGATAAACTCACTTTTATACAGTTTAATGATTATTATACTCTAACGAGCATGTCTTACCGTCGCGTTCTTAAAACCGAACTATATTAATTAAGAAATAAAATAAGTAGTTTCTAATTGAGACGTTTGCTAATAATTAACAAGATCTGTGAAGTTACATCGATTAATCTGTGAGCTGAATGCTGAAACGCGACCGGACGCCAACGCAATTCCCTCGACGTGTGGCGTCGACTGGTCGCCACTTCCCCTTCGCATGAGAGCGTTGCAATTTATGCGCGGAGAGCTGCGGGATTTCACAACGAGGAAATACGTGGCAATGACGAGTGGTAGTCACTAGCTAGGAGATAATAATTCTATGATTATTTCATAAGGGGGAGGCAGGGCGAGTAAGGAGGCGAGCTCGAAAGCGGGTTTTACAGTACAGACGTGTCAGAAAGGAGAGAGAGAGGGAGAGACGAGAATGAGAAGATACTCTTTGAATATGTATTCAATGAAATTTATAGCCGATAAGGGTAGAGTAATTGTAAAGTGCCCCTAAGTGTTCGGAGGGGATTGAGCAGAGAGCCGGGTTGACCGGTGGCCCTTGAATATGTAAAGATCATGCACGCACCCCTTGTAGCAGTATAATAGAACGAAAACATCCTGCAGGCCTGAACGAACCCCTAATTACATTTTACTGCTGCTCTAACAACCGTTACTGCAAGAGACTTTCGTTTCTCTATCAATCTCTCTTTTTAACCGCGCAGCGGGTTGTTTTCCTGGTTTCACTGCAACAGGCGGCCCCGTCGAATTTTCCCCAAAGGTTAAGTTATAGGTTGTATTAGTATAGGTGCACGGGAAATGAATCGGGGAAACTAAATATATCGCATTGAACGTTTGCCCATCTGCTTGATTTTTCGATTATTTTAATTATTACTGCCAGTATCCGTTTTGCCTTAACTATGCCTTATTAAAACTGATATTTTGGATCTTCTTGCGACAATACAAAAATAAAATAAAAAAAACGGTTTACGATAGAAACAATAATTCAAGAAGAATTACAAGAATCGTATTAATATAAAAGAAGTAGACGCGAAAGAAAGAGAACGTCAAAAAGTGACACAGCGGGGAGATTTTTCATGTCTCAAAGAAAATGCATTTGATGTCTTAATAACAAGCTGCACTACGATAAGGAAACAAGGAATATGAATTATAAATAGTGCCTGGATAGATAAAATAGCGGATTGCGCTGCGATGGGGGTGAACGTGAGAAAAACGCAACATAGCAGAACTTTCAGTAAGTCACATTTCTGCTACAACATCGTAAGCTCGTTCTTTCAACCCCACTTTCTCTCCAGCCACTTTCACCTACCTGTCCACTTCCGTTTTAAGATAAAGTACAAGTTCTACAAGGCTTTCTCCCTCCCACCTTTCCTCGTTCTTTATTTTAAAAGAAATTTTCTTAAATTCAAGTAATTTATTATTTAATTTACAATTTAAATTGCTTGACTTCTTTAAATAATATTTTCTCTCTTTTTATATTAAAACTACATTCGAAATAGAAGTAGCAAACAAAATATAAAAATGCCTGGATAATAAATTTACTAACCGCGATCTTTTCGTAAAGATTCCCGTTGAAATATTTATTTCTTTTATTTTCTACCCTCGACATTTGAGTGACGGAATTTAGTGGTAGCCTGTACGAGATCTGATTCGCAACACGTGCAGGTCCTCATGGATCAGAAGGAATAGCCTGGTGAACGGCGGCGATACATCTTCAGACCGATACGTGGTGTTTTTGGTGATGAAAGCCACAGAAATCGATACTAATGGGAGTTCGAATGTCAGAGCGGAGAGAAACTGCCACGCCAGCGGAGAAACCAACGCGGTTACATTGCAGAGACAGCGGAAGAGAGAACGGAATGGGAGAAGGAGGGAGGACGAAGAGTAATCGGTGATAATGCAAATTCAGAGTGACCGAGAAAGACAGATGACATAAATATTATTTAGCACAGATCCTTCGCCTTCATTTATCAGGTAGCGGGCAGTGAGTTGATTTTGGAATCCCTTTGTGGGTTCAAAATTGGCTGAACTTCGATACCTTGCATACCGGAATCAAAGCGAAATTCGGCCTTCCACATATACACGCATGCAACGGGATCCAATAATCTCGTGGCTGTAGGTTCAAACAATATGATAGAATGCTTATAAAGGTAGAATTATTATTATTCGGCAGTAAACCTTAACGAAATAATAATATATTTTAATTTGGTGACAATTCAATTTGTTCTAAAAAATAAGGATTTATTATGGCTATTATATACGTACATTTAACGTGGATATTTAAGACTTGCGCAAATTTAAAAGAAACTTATTTTAAGAAGTACAGTAATAATGAAATAATTAAATATAATAAATGAAAATAATATAATATGATTAATTCTCAGAGTACATTTGTAGACCGTACAAAATTTAATACGTGGTTAGTTTTTTCGATCTCGTACACATCGCTGAACGAAAAGGCGATATCGGAATAATTATTGCATACTAGAAAACGCGCTCGAGATCACGGCGAAGGAGTAGGTACGCGGAACAGAAGAGGGAAAGATTTATGGGATTTTGTGTAGAGGAATTTCTCGCTCCGAAGACGATACCAGTACAATCTGTGGCGACTCCTGGGGCAAGCTGGTGCACAGACAGACAGGCAGACAGGCAGGGAATCATGGCACGTCTTCGCCAGAGCTGAGAACAGATGTTCTCTTTTGGATTTACGAACTAATTTGACGAGCAGTTCTGGGGAAGACGGAGCTAACCAATCAATTCGCATTAAGACTCACATCGATTTCTTGACAATTGCGCAACAACAAATGTCTACTTCCATTTGGAAAAAGCTCGCAATTTTTATTTTATGAGTTTATATTTATTATAAAATCGCGTATGTAAAATTGGATGTTTTTTCTTAAGCTGTGCAAAAAAAAAAGAAAGAGATAGTTTTTATTATATCATTTTTTACATAAATTTGAACAATAATAAAATTTATTTTGGATATACCTTTTATTTCAACAACGTGCATATGTTCTTAATTAATAAGTTTACGTCGTTTCCTTTGACTTTACTTGCAAAAAAAATTATATAATACATTGCTAAGGAAGCGTGGTTTTTTTTAGGAGAACGGCACTTCTCGTCTCTCGGTACATCAGAATGTACGCAGGACACAACAGGATAAGAATTTAGTAACAACTTGACTTTACGTGCATAAGTAAAGTAATTTAAAGAAGAATATAAAAAAAATATATTTTAATGTAACGATAAAAAATATGAAACATTTAAATAAATAAATAAACGTTTAAATAAATATTTAATATTACAAATATATGTGTTTTCGCTGCATATCGCGTTTGCGCCGAAAGCAGTACGTTATAAGAGAAAATTAATCATTCAGCTCTTGTCTTATAAATACGAAGTCTCATCTTATCGAAGAAGACCATCGTTCGCGCTTTGGAAATATCCTTTGAGGAAATAATGCCGTGAGGTTGGTGAAAAATGCAAAAACGACTTTGTCTGCTCTTCCCCCGAAGACCGAATGCGCGTATATATCGAATATACAACCACTCCGTCGCTTCGTGTTGAATAATTGACAATGCAATTTGCTCGAGCGGTGGTAAAAGAGGAGTACTTCGTATCTTTGCGCGAAAACGTCTTCGGTTTCAAGCCGCAGTGCGGTTTTCTTCGTGCGTCCTCGTTGCAAAACGTGAAATTTTTCCAATGTAACGGGACCACGATATTCTGTCTGATTATGTGCACACAATGTACTTTCTTTTTTTTTTATTTTTACTAAAAAAATTTTTTTTTTTAATGAAATGCTGTTAGATTTAATTTTTGTATTCAAGTTAGGAATTTGAGATAAAGAGATAAAGTTTACAGCAAAATTTCTTTTTTTTTTAAAGTAACATAAATCTGTTTACGTGTCAATGTGAAGTAATGCTATTTGCGCAATTTGGAATGCGATATATTTGGCTTCAATCCCATAATATTGCAGCTTGAATCTAAAGCTTTCAGATGTTGAAATTGTTCCAGCTGAATTATGTGTACCATTTGACTCCGCGTATAAAGCCTAATAGCAACACGCAGACATAACGTGGCTGCGAAGGGCTTTCAGGAAGGGGTGTTACCGGTAGAGAGACAGACTACCACGCCCCGTCCCTAAAATTTCATCCCCTGAATGATTAAAACCTAATATAGGGACACGCCTATCTAGGGTCCTTCGAAACCCTCGTTGCACTGTGCCGTCTCGATTTTGTTATCGCTTGTCCTCACTCCGCGCGATCTATCTGCAACTTTGATATCTGTTTTTCTTAACGACTGAATACTCTTATTATGACATTAATCTAATTTTTAAAATTTTTACTTAATTTGCTTCTTTTAAGTATCTCCATGTTATTTTTTTTTTTAATTTATTAAAATATTTGGCTATAAATATAAAACAATAATGGAGAGACATTATCCTTGTAAAATATTCAACTTTGATCTTCAATAAACATGTCAAATGAAGACGCGGCATTTCTCGTGGCCCGTTTTAAAATTCGACACGCGTTTGTACGAGATAAAACTTTCACAGTTGAGGCAAAAGAGGATTCCGTGAGTGACACGTTGCGACATTCCATCCATGTTTTTGTTATGTTCTACCGCGGGGTTCTCCATGTCGACTTTGTCAGTCCGCGATGCTGCAACTTATTGTTAGACGTTTCTAACGTTTCTTGGATATTTCTTATTGCGTGAAAGTTGCAGAATCATAAGTTCAGCTAGCGTAAGTATTAAAGTGAAGCACCCGCGTTGAACAACACTTTAAGCTACTAATTGTAAATTAACTAATCGGTAATATTTTTAATTAAAATATGAATTTGAAACTTCTGTGGAGCGCTCGAGTTAAAAATTTTATTTTGCTCTGAATCGAATTTTCTGTCGTATATTTTTAATCAATAAAACAACCGTAAAAGACGAACGAATGACCGGTTAACCCGATGCAACTGTCACAAATTGCTGCACTTTCAGCAAAACTTCGGAGCTTAACTTTCAGAACTTTCGAAAAGCCGGCCGTTAAATCCTCGTTATCGTTAAAATTAATCCACCCTTACGGCGTCACAATTTCTTGGCGTGTGACGAAACTCGCGCGATATATAAGTGACTTGTCAAAAAACTATTATCATTCTAATTGCGCGGCACGAGATCTGGAAAATTTGCGACATTATTTTTAAAAGCATATTCGCGATTAACCTAATTTTATTAAACGTCGTTTTTAAGGTCCAGCATTAAAATTACGATGCGCATTTTCTCTAACATTATTTGAAAGTAATTTGAACTTTATCATATTCATATGTGCACGGTATTTTTTTAAAATACCTCTTTGTTAGTACACGCGCATATTTTTCTCTACCTTATTGTAACGTCGCAGTCTAATAAATTCCACTTTGTATAGAATCAAATTACCCGTAAACGGAAAGTCAAAGTTTGACGAAATTAGATAACATCGCGTATCATGCCGGCGTAAGCAGCCAGCTCGATAGTGAGTCGCGACGGTTCACTTGGTACATCGATAGACAGCAATTTCATAGCTGCCATACCGAATTGTTTTACTGTCTATCTACGCGTGTGCGGGCGTGATCAGTCGATCCATAGGAGAATTTGATCCACAGTTGATCAAAGGCGATGCATCCGGGACCGCGGGTGGGTGAGAGCGCATTCAAACTCGCAGCACGTATTCAATTTTTCTCTTGGAAATATCGGTGACACGACGGCAGTACTGCGACGGGATATTGTCTCTCGAGTTAAATGCCGCCTCTCGAACTCTTGTGCAAACTCACATTCGGCGGATTTTCGCACGACAATCGCGACGTTCAAGTTACATGTCATCTGGATTTACGGCGCTTGGCTGAAAGTGATAAAAGGCGCAGTCAAGAAATAGAACTGTTCGCCTCCTCAAGTTTATTCTGAAAAATAAGTAATTATTTTACTTTACATTATAATTTCAAGGTTTATGCATTTTCTAAGGTTTACTTATTATTTATGAATTATAACTAACAATTTTTTTTCCCCCTTTTATATACTTTTATTATCAAATTAAACTTGACAGAACTATTAAATCTTAATTAGATCGATCCCTGTACATCAGCATTTAACATGCCTATCAAAATGTTTTTATTCCACTGCACAGATCTCGCGCTGTACATCATAGGATGTCAGTACACCGCTACAAATGGCAACTTGTTTGTCTCGTGTTCGACGTTCCGTCTAATTATATCGGTACATGTTGACCGTCGATTTCCCTGTGCAGAGCAAATCGATCGCGTGTCATCTGCCCACTGACATTGAACTATTCGTTTTCTTTGACGGAGTATCGTTTTGCTCGTCCTCGCGGTCGGACCTCTCGTGATTTTATTCGCGAAACCGTATTATTTTCCGCCGTGCCAGTTCGGCTTTTAAAATTTCGCCGTCAGCGCGAAGGTGTTTTAAAGAGATATATAGTTTCATGTAGAAGCAACCTGTGAAGAAAATTTTATTCGTCAATATTTTTAACATATTATTATTTTTCAAAGGCAGTTTAAAAAAAAGAAGTAGTAAGTAAGATTTAATTTTTTTTTTTAATAAAACCTTAAAGAAAAGTTTTGTACGGGAAATAATATATTTTTATGATAGTTTACATTATAAATGTACTAAAAACTATGTAAGTTTGAGGGAACAATTTAATTAAACATATATTTAAATCTGTGCTATATTAAAACTTACTTTTTAAAATATTTAACATGCCGTTTTAACCGCGTTCAAATGGTTGCGTGTATACATTCTTTGCTAGATACAGCTGTACATTTCTGTGCTTCTTGCACGTGCAGTCGACATATAGGCTGTCGTCGTTAATAGATAATATGTTTGTAACGTCAATTTTGCTACTGAAAAAAAAAACAGTTCTATTTGTCTCCTGCACGTTGTCGTAATCTCTGTCTTAGAAACAACTTTGCAACAGCTTTGAAAATTGAAGCGTATTTTTTACTTTAATAAATTTCATACATATTTATTATTTCATATTCCATGCTTACAATCCTACTCATGCTATTAATTATTCATAAACTTATGAATTTATTATAATCTGTGATACTTTCGTAAGCGATCTCTAATATACATATACGTAACGCAATCAGCATAATAAGTAACAATCTTTACATTAAAAAAAAAAATTAAAAAATAGACTAAAATGTTAAATATTACCGCACATAATAAATTTATTAAGTATTTAAATTTAATATTAATATTATAAATTATTAACTTTGTTGTGCAAAAGTAAACATAAAAATAAATGTATAAATCAGTTTAAAATTAAAGATCCAAAGTACGAACTGCGCGAACGCATAAACAATTTAACGAATAAAAATTAAAAAGCAAAGAAATTAAAAAATAAAAGATAGAAAAAAACTATGTGCCTTTAATGAGACAACGAGGACACGCGGAATTAGGTAAAGATGACAATTGTTATTAATACTCTGCGGCTTGGGGTTCGTATAAACTGACGCGATGATCACGGAGCGACCCTCAGTGTAGATATTTAAATGAGGCTTAAACGAGGCAGAACGTTTTGCGACATCGTCCGACGAGAGACGTTTTTCACAACGATCCACTAAGAGTGAAAACGAGATCTAAAATTGGGTATTAACTTTACGGTTATCGCTACACCTACGATATTTTATTATCGTTAACATTATGTAAAGACGGCCAGTGACTCGATTTGCCGAAAACTAGTGACATTTCCTTGCATCGAGGCGCGTAAGAAACGTAATAGTCCCGGTAGACATAACGCGTACTCCACCGTCTCTCTTCCCCGCGAAGTGATGAGGTCAATGACAATTGGATTTGTGCAACTACAGTGTAATTGGATCGTGTCCATTATAGAAAGATAAACAATAGCGTATAGAAACGTATTTCGTCTATATACCAGCTGAATCAATACAGATTATTCAACAAAATCATTCTACCGCAGCTCTTGTCTCGTCTTGACCGTTTCAATTCGCTATTTGGATTTCATAAATTGAACAAAACGGCATTTTGTATTTACGCGAAAGAGAAAAATTCTAATGACAGATTAAACACGTGGAAAGTGAAATATTTTAGAAATTGTAATAGAGCTACTGCTGTGCGCCAAATTTGTTGAAGATATATTGAACGCTAGTGAATAATAAAGTAAATTGATATACTTATGAAACCGACATAGTGCGTTTGATCTCTATTCTTTTACTAGCATTAACTCAATCAAAGAGGTTTATTAAAAACAAAATAATAGAAGTAAATTTTGATTTATGTGACTTCACGTTTCTCATAAAACTTGACGAGTGTAAGTCAATTTGCAAAAGTGAGCGAGAAAATATATTCTTTCAGTGAATGTGCCAGAGAGAAAATCGAGTATAAGAGGCGTGACTGACAGGTTGATTGAACTGAATTATTGAGCGCGATGGGAAAGGTATCGTACTGATTGATATGCAAATTATTGCTTACAGATATGTATTTGCTCGTTTATAAAGTTTGCAACTATGTATAAATATTTTTACCTTATATATATATTTACGTAATACACATAAGGGCGTGCATGCATTTTAAGAATATATAATTATTTTTAAATAAATAACATTAATTTTCTTAGTTAAAAAAGAACTGTTTAATCTTATTAAAAAAGGTAAAATAAAACAGTAATAAAATTAAAATAATAAATTAAATTAAAAAAAGACCCATAAAATTGTTGGTTACAAATTAAAAAGCTCATATCTGAAATGTGAAAATAAAATGCAGCAGCAAAAACCTTAACAGCTAACTAACAGTTTGATTAATTTGTTATAATTAATTGTGAGTAAATGCAATTGTTTCAACATGCAAATAGATTTATTTCTTTACAGATAATGTTGTCAGCAGTCACCGAAAAGCAGCAAGTGCTAATGCTGTTTTTGCTTGAAATTATCCTAATCGCGTTAATAGGATCATTGATGACATATGGCCCGGAGGCAAATGCTAATTTGCTCAAAAATCATACCGGTTAGTGCACAACTTACACACACACACACACATGCATACACACATAAAACACATGTATATGTAAATGCACGCGTGTGCAAGGATCTCAGTTACATAATAATATAGCTTATGTAATTATATTAGAATTACTAGCTACGTAATACAATATCATAATATCTATCTTCTTACTAGATCTATTAATTTCTTTTTTACCAATTTGGTATATAATTTAAATATTACTTGTATAATTTCCGTGCTATTGTGCTTAACACAAATATTAATTACATTCATAGGCACCGCTAATAAATCTGGACCAGTTAAGAAACCGGAAGACGATTCATTGCGAATTTATCCAAGTGAGTAAATTTTTATTTTATTAAAATTAATCACGGGTTATTTTTATTAAAGAAAAAAGGAGTTAAAGTAAATATATATGTATCTAAAATAACACAAATTTAATAAATTAAATTTAAAACATTTTTAAAGGAAATTTTACAAACGAAATGTTGTTCTAAAAATAAAAATGAACTATAATATAATTTTGTATATGTATATGTGCTGCACAAAAAAAAAGAACATACATATTAGCATATGAATGACAGTTACGGTTTCCACCTGACCTTTCCTATTTTAAACGTTGTCGACCCGTTATTCTTCGTTTAAAACGTTGTTTGGAGAAACTTTGCTGCGTCGGTCGTCGGGAACAGTCCATTTTCAGCATCTGTCAGTGAATTGTCATATCACTTTTGTTTCTGAATAACAATTAACTTAAAATAATAAGTTTAGTTCAGTTGCATGGATGTTCAATTAGGTAACTTTCTTTTAATTAATACTCGTCTTCTCAGATAAAAAAAAAAAAAAGTTTTAACTAGTTTGATGCTCTAAAATACGTATTAATCATTAGTTAATCCGAATAAAGTTAATAGTTTTTCGTGTGGGAAGTTAAATTCAAAATATATACGTACTGAAATGGAATCTTCATGAAGCACGAAAACGCCAATAATTTTGAAGAAGTCACGATGACCGAGCACGTTTGCCGCGTGACACGTCGTACAATGCGGTGGCTTCGTTGGCATATAGTCGATCCCTGCACAATGCTGCTCCGAATGAGGATGTGCAGCGGGCCAGAACACGCGATCATACTTCTTCTTATCGAGGGTTTTCTGTTGTGCGCTTTTCTTGCCATATATGATTACGCCCCGGAGGCGAACGCCAGTAACCGACAGAATAGCTTCGCACCTCATTTGAATGGAAAATCGAACTCTCTATCTGTCAGATATACATGTAAGTTCTATATTGGCGCCATCATTTCCCGTCATTTCCCTTTTTCTGCTGTACCCATCTCTCTCTCTCTCTCTTTCTCTTTCTCTCTCTTTCTCCCTCTTTCTCTTGTTATTTTTTTTTTTTTTCTTAATATTGATTGAGCTCTTTGATACACGTCGACTTCTTCGTGTATTTCCGAGGAAATCAATTTGTCAAAATTGTCGAGAAACATGAATTACTGAAATAAAATATTTGCAAAATATTTAAAAAATAAACGTGATAATTTTGTCTATTTTTTATTATTATTAATACGCAAATTATGACATGTATACGTAATAATACGGATACTAATATATTACTTTTTAAAACTCTCCTACTCGTTCTTGAATAAAATGTAAAGTTTTCGTGCAGTGTATCAAGATGTCCACGTGATGATTTGGATCGGTTTCGGCTTTCTCATGACATTTCTCAAGAAGTACAGCCAGAGCGCGGTTGGCCTAACGTTTCTTGTGGGTGCGGTTCTCGTTCAGGTGGCTTTAATCTGCGACGGCATAATGAACATGAAATTAGGCAGCAAGGCTTATCTTTCATTAGAAAGGTCAATATTTTAATTTAACTTAAAGATCTGGAATAAAGATAGGATAATAAAAAAAATTTTAATTAGCTTTACTTTTTTGGCACGAAGAGGCCCGTTTACGTTTGCCTTTACACTAAAATTTAGCAAATTAAAAAATGGCTTTTTCATAAAAAGATTGAAGTAAGAATATTTATTTCTCTTTCACGAATGGTCGTAAAACTTCTAGTCTGCTTAATGCCGACGTGGCTGTCGCCGCACCACTTATCTCCATGGGAGCAATTCTAGGCAAAGTGACCTATATGCAACTGGTGTTCATGGGAATAGTAGAGTTGATCATGTTCACCATTAACATGTACGTAGGCATGCATCTATTCATGGTGAGTGTATTTCTGATTTTGCGAGATTTTCGCAGATTACATTTTCTATAATTAATTAGAATAATTTTTATCTTATTATTATTAACATAAAAATTTTTTTTTTAGTAAATAACTATCTTTCTTTGTGCATTTATTATTTTTGTTAGAAAAATATTATTAAAAAAAAATAAAGAAAAATATACTTTGTACTAACGATTGTACTAACTTTAGTTTCTTTTTTTTAGGTCGTCGACGCTGGTGGTAGCATGTTTGTTCACGCATTTGGAGCATATTTTGGATTGGCAATTAGTTTCGTGCTTGGAATGAAGGATAAGCCGAAGGAACACGATCTAGAAGGATCAACTTATCAGTCAGACGTTTTTGCCATGATCGGTAAGTATACGTTTAATAAATTTTCAGATCTATAATAATCACGGATATAACTTTATTAAATTAATTTTTTCCTTACATAATTTTATTACAAATTACCAAGTTAAAAAATAATAATCTACACAATTAAATTAATTCTCCCGATTTTTTTTTTAAGGTACGGTATTTTTATGGCTGTTTTGGCCGTCATTCAATAGTGCTACGTTGACGGGAGATGATCAACAGCGAGCTATAATCAACACCCTACTATCGATATCCGCGAGTTGCGTAATCACGTTCGCCGTGTCCGCATTGGTTTCCAAGGATAACAAATTTAACATGGTCCACGTGCAAAACTCGACTCTAGCTGGAGGCGTAGCTATTGGTACAGCTGCAGGTATGCAAGTCGATCTAATCTGCGTTATTAGCTTTGATACAGATCCATAAGTAACTCGTGCATATATCACCCCCACCAGTAACATTCACGTGAGACATAAAATCTTACTAATGCGATAAGCTCCTTTTAATTCAAACTTAATACACGCAGGTATGATGTGCGAGCCATTGGGCGCTTTGATCATCGGCGCTTTATCTGGTGTAATTAGCGTGCTGGGATACAAGTACCTCACGGTAATAACGAAGATCATTACGAAATTAGATCGCGACTTAACTTCGAACGTGCATATTTTTTATGTCTACCTGAAAATAAACTGTTATCAGAATTCTATTCTAATTTCTTTTTTTTTTATTTATTTTATTGATTTCACTGATTTGTTTTTGTATTTTGTTTTGTAATTTCTGTGTATTTTTTTATAGCCATTTATACAAAAGCATCTTCACATCCATGATACCTGCGGAGTGCACAATTTGCACGGGATGCCGGGCGTGCTGGCCGGAGTTTTTGGAGCGCTCATGGCGAATCTAGCCACGGAAGCTACTTACGATTACTCCCTATACGAAGTATGTAATTCCGTCGCATTGAATTAATCGCTTCGTCGTTTCTGCATAATTAATTTCAATTTATGGAACGATAATTTGACGAACGCTATTTTTACAGTAATTACCGAATAGATTTTCGCTCGTGTAAAAAGTTGAAAGCTTAATCAGATCGTTGAAAATTAAATGTCCCGTAAAGAAACATTTTTGATATCACGCTAAATTATAATTGTCATTAAACGGAAGTAATTATTTTAACGATATTTATTAATAGATATTTCCCGCGCGGGCACCCAGCTCGGAAATAAAAGTTGGTGAGATGCGCGATAATTATGGAATATCGCCGGGACTCAATAGAACGGCGTATCAGCAAGCGGGATACCAATTATTAGCGCTGGCGGTCACCCTCGGAATCTCCATTGTTTCCGGATTAATGACAGGTACTTTTAATCAATCTCCACGTTTTATATTGTGGAAAACATTAGAATTACAGGAAAAGAAAAATTTTTTATTCCGTCAGATAATATGTTAACGCATTTTTCTGTAATTTCAGCTTAAGTTATTATCGATGAAAACAGAATTTATATAAATTTCTCATGCATTAAATAAATAAGTTTCTTTGCATGCGTTTGATAATAGAATTACGTTACGTAACGTAAACTTGTAGGTCTACTTTTGCGTACAATGATGTGCGGTTGGGTAACCGAGCAGCAGAAATTTGACGACGAGGTTGTCTGGGAATTGGAAGATGAATCTCAACACGAGTTCGGAAAAAATCGAAGCGAAAACACTCGCAATAATGACCACATAGCTATGGGTAATATTTAATATGTGAATGTAACATACGCAATATACATATGATACCATGCATGCAATATAAAAAAGATATAATATTTAAATAATTACGTATATAATAATAATATAAGCTGCAATATTAAGTTAACTAAAGAACTATTTTTAAATAAAGCCTAAAACGGATTTAAATCAAAAGTAAGTAATATTAAAAATAATTCGAACCACGTAAATAAAAGTGAGAGAGGTAATAATTTTTCAATTACAACTTTTTCGCAACAGTTTTTGCTGGCGTTATTAGTAGGAAATTTAAAATTGATTGGATAGATTTCAACGGGAATAAATTATCAGAAAAGAAGAAATGACGTGCGGCTTTTATACTTTTCGACGATTTATTTCCGATTATCGTTAAATCTTACAAAAGAACATATAATACATATTACAGCTTGACGGTAAAAAATTCATAAGTATACTAAATCTATTTATTATAGGTGCGTTTACTTAATAGCTTAAATTAATTGTACATATACTATAAAGAAAAGAAAAAAAATCATTGCATTGTCCCAAGAAGTGTCTTCTTGTACGTTATAAAACCTGTTCGACATATATAAATATACAACACGTATACATGTCGAATGTAAAATATTGCTACTTTAATAAATAAATGTATTTGAATAAATATCTAATATAGCGATACGTATGAAAAATCATATATGGAAATCGAAGAATGAAGTCATATCGGCAGACGGCGGAATGAGCGAATTATGGGAAATAAGATTAGCAAATTATTCGATTATCTACTTTAAAATTATTGATCTCCTAATCCAATTAAAAACCCGATGGACAATTGATGTTTAACTTCGTGATAATCTCCTCTCTCGTTTAATAGATTTAGCAATATGAAAGAATGATTAGCGGAGCGAGAAAGGAAAGATCCTCATGGAAAATTCATGGGGTTCCGTTTTACTTTGACTTACAATGATTCAGGATTGACAGTGTGCTTAACGGATATAATTACTCGCTTATCGGATTTAGTAGTGTTAATTAGTTCATTTATTTCGCTTACAATTAGTGCGATCAGGCAGATCATAAATCGTGTAGAGAGATTCCTAACGGCTAACACCAAACTTTTCTTATCTTTGGTATCTATTAGTTAAATGTGTTACATGATCAGAATCTCCTTCATTAAACTCTCTTCAGATAGATTTTGCTTATCACTTGTTTGTCTTTAATGAAGTCACCTCTATATAGTTATAGCTAATAAAATGTCGCGTCGCGAACGTTCCCCGTCGGAACTACGCGTGTATCAGTAGTCACAAAGGAAACCGAAATCACGCTTTTCTCATAGGAAACTTACGACTTTAAACATACTTACTTATCGTGGCGTAATTTTGTATCTTATAAACGACCTTAGTAACGTGTTATGCACGCAGTACCCCTTTAATTTATACGCGTATTTCTTTTTCAATCGACAACAGGTGTCATGCCGCACTATGGCATCGAGCGAACAGCAAGAATTGATCATTTATTCATAAACGAGAAAATTGAATCGGAAAAACGTACACGTTTTACTGTGACATTTTAATAAATTACTTATTAAATAATTTAAATTCTAATCGTCTAATAATATTCGAGGATTAAATAATTTAATAACAGGATATACCCTTAAATTAGAAACGCTTGCAAATTATGTAGTTCTCACCCTGGCGGAATCTGGGTAGATAAAATTATTATTTTTAAGGAACCGCGAAAATCGACTTTATTGCGTTCTCTGCGATGTCGTTTTGCGACTCGACGTTTCATATATTATATAAACATTATCACGATGCTATGACAACGCATATACTATGACAAATAACACCTCAACATTATCAATAACTTTTTTCTTTATCATTGTTCCATAGGGGTGGGCTATGTTCCGCGTTATCCGTATCGTGCGTTCTTCGTTAATTAATTGTTACAAATTACGTCTGTTCGCTCCAGCTGCGCTTTCCACCTCGTCCCCCCCTTTTTTCCCCTATTCGTTCTGAGATCAAAATATAAGATTTTGTTTTGAAATTTTGACGCGAAAAGCGCAAGAAAGTGCACCTCAAACAAACAGATCGTAGATGTAATCGTTGTGAAATTGCTCGCTAATCATCGCGCAAAAACATTACGATTATATATAATATTATGCGAGAGGAATGATAAAAACGCTTAATGCTCGAAAAGTTTCTTGCTTTCAGTCTCATTTTCACCAAGAAATATATTTCACGAGGTAAGAAATATATATTTCTTGTACTAATATCAATTATACGTACGTGAAGAACCTTTCAAATAAGTTGTATTAGAATCATTTATTGAACTGAAGAAGACTTTTTCAGAAGCATTTTTAAATTAATAGATACTTATATTTATATTTTTAAACGCTAAATATGCAGAATAAATATAGAATATTAAAATCCACAGCAAAATTGAAAAAAAAGTTTTTTGTTATTTTTTGAAGTCTGTCAAAATGTTTCGTGTACTTTTGTAATTAATCACTTTATAATTAATTACTTTGACAGTAGTTTCTTCTTTCGTTCTGATTTAATAATTCAATATCGAAAACGGTATAAGGTTCTATAATGTCGTTTTCATATTTTTTCTTTTTAAATGACTTAATTATATTAATTCTTGATATTAATTGTTGATATTTAAAATATGAAGTTTTAAAACAATGCAAAGTCTATTCGTCATAGATCACTATCGACAATCGTTTTAAATTTTTTTAATAATTAATGGATCAATGAATTCTCCGTATTCTTAACATATTTTGACAAGTAATAGTATGCCTAATTTTAAGTTTATTAAATTTGTTTAATACTTTTCCACAGCCTTGAAACAAACATTTATTTATTTATATATGGGTGTAATTAGTTGGGAAATTAAAATCGATCGAATAATTGTCGACAATACTTCAGACAGAAATTAAAATAAATAAAATAAAATAAGAATTGTACTTCTTCCTCTTTTATCCGCGCCTACGCGTTGACATGGATTGGATGGATTGATGTGCATGTATGTACGCATATACACGCATGCATATGCAATATTAAAAAAAAAAACTTATTGTTAATATTTCATCTCTTTTTTCGCATTTCTTTTAATTACAGTGATACATATAGTAGAGAACAAGAGAAAGAAGGAAAGAATGCAGAAGATAGCGTTAAGAATACGGAGTTTGTATATGTGTGGAGATGTTAAGAACAAGGTTTAAGAACATGAAAATTTAATCACGGATTGGCAGATGAAATACTTGAGAATTTGCAATATTTAATGTTCTACAATGCTGTATAAAAGGTTACAAAACTTGCAAAAGCAATGCTGAAATAAATGTCGACCAAATTAACACGATAAACTTTCGAACCGTCCATCAATCTGAGCAAGCAGAACTGGCAGTGCGTCGTTAATCAATATTCGACAGGGTCCTGTAAAAGGTTGCGGAAGGCACACAAAGAAACGTAATTTCAAAAAGTACATTTATATAAAACGTTAAATCTATTCCTTAAACTAAAACGATTGCAGCTAGCAAAAAAAAAAAAAAAAAAAACTGGATAATTATTACTGTGATAAATAAGAAATTAAGAAATCTCCTGTGTATTTTTTTTCTCGTACTTTTAACAATTACCGTAAACAATATTGATACTTCGAGCCACTGTAGCTGGATCCGTTTCTATTAAAATCAGCTTAATGTGACAAGCTATCATTTAAATGACAGTAAAATGATCAACGAGAAATGGCAGTGCAATTTTTTTTTTTTTTTTTGGTACTCTTACACAGTAAAATTATTCATATATGCTGTACAAATATGGGAATGACGTACAGTACGTAAGAGAGCAGATTTCACCCCGAGTTCAATCAATATTGTAAAATATGTAAAATAAAACGGCCCGTGCAGTCTTTTTTACGTATAATTTTTGTAATATTGAAAACATGTAAACACATAGATTTATTGCGAACGTAAAACATTGTCGCGTCTCATTAGCTAGTCCATTAATATCTGCATGCTTACATATAATGGCAAATATTCATATACTGTCACGTCAAATACACGAGTTAAAATGTAGAGCAGTTTAAAAAATAAATAAAAAAAAAAAGAAATAATTAAACTTTAAAAATGACGCGCAAATGTGACCGCCTTCTGATACCGGACAATCGTGGCTCGCGTCCATCGCGACGCATTATCGATACGCAGTCACGCTCGCGGTGCATTTTTGCAGTCCCGGGGACGTCTTTTGAAAGATATTTTATATAGCAAATACGGTAAGCGCTTCGGGGAGCTTCGAAGGTACGTCTTTTGGTTGTCCAGTTAGATTCCTACGTAGGTGCGCGCACACATACACACATACACACGTAAACATACACTTTCTTTCCCGCCTCGTTTTAGGTGTACGATTTTCGCCCATTCGAGAACACCGGGACGCCGAACGGCGCTTGTGTCGCTTTATTCTTTAGCGCTTAGCCGCTTCTACGTGAAAAAAAGTATAGACAGCAATAGCAATGAGGCAACGAGGACGGACTGACCGGCCTGGAACGAGGTCGCACCAGAGCTAAACCAGCTGGACCCGGAACCCACGCGGGCGTTTTCGTGACGACTGGACGGCTGCTCGGAAGCCATCAAATCCTCGCGCGAAAGCTCGGGGCACGGGAGTTCTTCTGGTTTCAATTCAAACAGATGCTTCGTGCAGCACTTCTTAACCTCACGATTGCTCTGTAAATCAAAATCGAAGTGATCTACACGATACCGGTATGCTGGCGATTAATTAAAAAGGTTCTAACGCCTGTCGAAACGAAAGATGCGTATTGTTGCATGCGACGCGAGATTTAATGAAAAAAAAAATCTTAATAATTTCTATTGCATTGCTTTTAAATGTGTAGAATTTTCCGCCGTGCTTTTGTTGCGTTTTGTATAATTGTTTTATTTTTTATTTTAATTAGCTTCCGGGCGATTAATTTTAATCCAATACGTGACTCTAATGTTTAGATTACGTTTTAATTAGTGAGACTTTAATAGGGTTTTGAGGATTTTATTTGGTAAAGTAATTACCCTAATTGCAAGAGATATTTCGAAAGAGCTATCACGAATATTATACAATCAACTAGCTAGGGTTTCCTACCTTGATGTGGAAATTTGACGAATTTTCGTCGGATTCGTCATAATAGTCACTGTTCTCACCCTCGTCGTCGTCCTCGTTATTACCATCTCTCGAGTTATCGTCGTATTCGTCTGTAATGCAATACATTGTGATTCGAGTTAAAAAAAAAAAAAAAAAAACTAAACAAGAGATTTCTTTTCTGAAGAATTAAAAAAAAAACTTATTAAGGAAAGTAATTATACCTTATTTTTAACTTTAATCGACAAGTACTTAAGTGCTACAATAAAATTCTATTAACATATAAATTTAAATTCTCTCAAAATTCTATTAATGTATAAAATTAAATTCGATGTCGATATTAACTGAAAATAATTTATGCCGTAAAGAATTTTTGTGTTTCTAGAGTCTAGACTCGAGTAAATTAGCATATCTTTTTGACATAGAGCTTGAGATAAATTTCGCCGAGAGGTATTAGTACTCGCTCTCGCGCGTAAAGCAAAACTTACCAGGAATTGCGAGCGGATGATTTCTCCCCAGGTCTTCGCTGTTGATCTTCTGCGTAGCATTATTGCTCTCAAGGAAGCAAGTGAGCTCCTCCAGGGCATCCCTCAGCTTCGTGTTCTTCGTTTCATTCCGCAGGCCCCAGATCCACGCGAGTTTGCAGTCGCAGATCAGATTGTTTTCTACACGCAGACACGTAAATACGTTTTGATCAGCCAATCTTGCTACTTTGATCATGAATTGCCTGAATTCACGCGAGCGTCTTAACGCTCCTCTTAAACTTCAAACAATCCTCGCTAACGCAATATAATTTTTTATTATTTATTTTTAATTAATCTCATTTGCGATTTTTACTCAATTTTTTAAATTTAAAATTATACTTTAGCTAACAATAAATTTAATAAATTCCTAGACAATTTCTTACGAGGTTCTTTTCAGGATCAAAATACATCACTTTTTTGCTGCTTTCCATTTACACTAAAGCTCAGATTATTCTCGCTCGCGACTTCATTGTATCTATGCCGTTTAATAAATATTGAAGATAGAATGACGTCGCAAGTGAAAATTATTCGAAGTTTAATGTAAATGGGAAGCAACTTATAATTCTGTTAAAAATCGAGATTACTCACCGCCCAAGTATAAATGGCTGTTGATGCCGTAGAGATTAGTTACAATCGGCTTGATGTTGTCGAAAGTCATGGTTTTAAGTGAGTTTTCTCTCAGATCCAAGAAGTGAACATTCGGGGCGCCTGCTAAGAAATCCGGCATCAACGTCACCAGCTGATTTTCACTTAGCCGCAGCTTCCGTAAGTTACGCATGCTTTCGAACGCCTTGTCGGATATATATATGATCTGATTTTGATCGAGCTCGAGCTCGGTTAATTCCGGCATTTCAACAAAGCTACGCTCGCCGATCATGGTAATCTGATTGCCGCGCAGATCAAGACGCAGCAAATTACGCAGACCGTGGAAACTGTCGCGCGTGATGACAGTGATCTGGTTGCCGCTCAGCTCGAGCTCCTGCAGCGAGCCCAGGAGCTTGAATGCCTTGTCGTGAACAGTGCTAATATTGTTGCGGTTCAGGTACATCTTGCGCAAATTCGGCAGGTTTACAAACGTGTCTCTGTAAACAATTATTTAAACCCGTTCTCTATATTTTACTATCGTGCAAAAGTTTTTTTTTTTTTTTTAGAAGGTGTAATCTACTTTGCGTATCGTCGGCGACAATAAATAATGCAAATGCTACAAGCGAGATAATAATAATAATAATGCAACGAGATTGCGCTATTCCGAATAACGAATAAAGTCTTACTCATTCGCTGGACAATCTCGATAAAAAGTTCTAATGGCCATCTCTAACGAACAATCGCCTGCCATCAACCACCGTTATCCTACCTGTTAATCTCGGAGATGCGATTATCGTCGAGATTGATGACGGTGAGATTTCGCATGTTGTAGAAGGCGTACTTGTGCAGCACGACGATCATGTTGCGGCTAAGATTGATCTCGGTAACACCGTTAAGATCGCTAAAAGCGCGCTCGGCGAGATCGTGGAGCCATCCGTACTGAAACACGATCACGCGCAGGTTCTTCAGCTGGTGTAGCAGCTGACTGGGCACGTAGTCGAGGCTGCCGATCTGACGCACCGTGAACGTTAGTTTTTCCAGGTGAATCTGCGACGTAAAGTAACTCCACATGGGATCGTTCCGCTCGAACTTGCTCAATACCCAGCAATTGACGTCGCTGGCATTCTGTAGATTGACGTTGTTGCAGTAGCAGTAAATGGGCGACTGTTGTCCCTGAATGTCGCATATGTTGTTCTCCTTTAGTTCTTTGACGGTTTTCTTCTTCCCGCGCGCTTTTGACATCGCCAGACCCGGTGACGCGAACAAGATTGTCAGCAGCAGTAATTTAAGGATGCGAGAATTGTTCAGAAATTGACCCATTGCGATCCTGAAACAGGAAATCGACGGTTTCGCTTGAATATTTGAGTCTTTGCTGTAATAATAATAAGATCGGTTGCATTCAGCTGGAAAAGCTGCTTTGCAACGATGTTAATTAATTAATTCGTTATTAGTATTATTATTTAAATAATATCGAAGGCGCATTCTTGATCTCGACTCTTCGATCAATATGGAATTATTTATTAAATGTTTATTATATATTTTCCTTCTCTAAACAATTTTGAAACAGTAATACGTGGCTTTCTTTCTCCAAATTATTAGATAGATTTAAATGCGAATAATAAATCGGAGCATCGGAGCAATGACGAGATGATAAGGGTCGATTTCCATTCTATTTAAAGTCAACACGATACGGAACACACCTCCGGTATTGTATCACAGAAAATTTGCTCGACAGCTCCATTACAAGTACATCGATACGTAACAGCATATCGTTTCTCCATCACGAGGCTGCTCTTTAGAGAAAAACATTCCCTCTTCCGTCCATAGAGAAAATGTGGACACGTTGTTGCACTCGATCGATATCGTGTATCTCCGATAAATAGGAACTTTTTTAGTTGAACATATGTTTTTTTGCAAAGAGATACATTATATAATGTGCTCATAAAGGAACGAGAATAATTAAGATGGTCGTGTAATTATAGATAATAATTATTAAAAAATATTACACTGATATATTTTATTATCTTCGAAGATTTTTAATAATTTTGCAAAATATACGAAAGATCGATTTCGAGAAAAATAACGTTTGAAGAATAATTCACTCTAACTTCATAAAAGCTAGTATATGAATAACTCCGGTGGGAAAAGCAGCATAGATAAAAATTTCCTCAGTGGGAGAAGAAAAAATAATTTCTATTCAGGCCGAGAGGGAAAACCCACCCACTATTGCCACATAAATTAAAGGATTTCCTTGACCCAGCGAGCCATCTTTTATCTTGATAATATCATTTATATATATATATATATATATATATATATATATATATATATATATATATATTTCATAGATAAAACTCTGGCTTGTTGTCTTCTTAACAATAAGATATAATACACACTTTGTTTTAAATTGTATATTCAAAGGAAACTTTTTAAGAGCTAAATTTCGACTGCATATACGAATGATAATTATTTAATAATTTATCTAATTTAAACTCGATAATTTTTTATTTTTAAATTTATATTTAGAAATGTATATATATATATTTATTTCTAAATGTACGTAAAATGGCCGTCTAAGTTTGCGTAGCTTTTACGTTATTCCTTTCACGTTTCTCTCCTCGGAAATCCAATAGCGATAGTCTTGTCTATGATAACCATGAGATTTCATAAATATGACAGTGGATGATATCGCGCAGAGATGCCTTTGTCGTACAATAACGTTTGTTCGCAAACTTCCAGGGGCCGGACGATTTTAACGTACACGCGGCGCGTTCGCAAATTTCGCGAACTTTCCTCCTCCGTATAACTCGGCTTATTTAATTACTGTCGGGAACAGCGAGCGAAAGCTTCGACGAAAAGCCACGGGGATCCGCGAGTTCCGGATCAATTTGAGTTTTGTTCAATTTTCCTGATGGACCTCCTTCTCCTCCTCTCTCTCTCTTTCTCTTTAGTTCCGACATCTCATTCGTTATATCAAGGTGTTCACTGGATGAATAACATATTTATTCGTCAGTTAAATCTGTCCGTGGGGCGAAACGTCCGTTTGCATAATGGAAAGAGTGACTGTTTAACTCGCCCGCCGTGAAATTTGTCTAATAACGTAGAATAATAGTTTACGATTTAAAAATCCGATTGATATTAAATTGCATTAATTTAAAATCAGTGAAAGACAAATTACGGAGATAAGACATTATTATGCTTTATTAATATTGAAGTCCGAAATAGAGCATCAAAATATTTCAATTAAAAATTTTGACGTTTTACGGGCGCCACTTTAGCTTTCCAGTGTTTCGTTTTGTTTCGGAATATTTTTATTCTCTTTGATTAAATAAATTGTTCGCATTGCGCGATGGTGCATCGGTGCTCGCAGTGTATTTCACAATGAAATAAATCACAAAACCGGGCGAGTATCATCGTGGCGAGCGCCAGCCGTTACAGAACCGCGCTCGTGGCGGATACGGCCGATGCAACATATGCAGATAATGCGCGAAAGTTTTTAAACAGCGCACTTGGGATACTCGTAATACTTGGTGAACCGCACGATAGCCGCCGCTTTGTTTCGTACTTATTTCCGATTGCGAGCGAAACTCGTCCTGCCGGGCGCCGCGTGTCGGACGAAAGCAGGTGCAAGTTCCAAGACTTTGCGCAATGTTGTCCCGCGACTTCGCAATATTTGCATTTAATTTCGACTGCAGGAACTCGGTAGTTGATACTACTTCGCGAAGTTGATACTCCTACGATGATGACAGTCGCGCTGAACAGTAATACGCGTTACATTGTCAGGGCGTTTGTACTTCTAATTTTACAGCTCCTTTCCTTAACTTTCCTCGCGACATAAAATTACTTCCGGCAATGTTACTTTTATTACGTTTTACATATTTAATCAAAGATAGTTTTTTTTTTTTTTCTTTAAAATTTTTTTACAAGCAGTTTGCGGCATATTTTGCATTTCATAGTGATGCGTGCACGTCTTCATTTAATCGAGACACATCTCCGCTCTTCCCCGCTTCTCTCGCTCTTCTTCGACTTTCTCGCCACAATTTCCCGGCATGAAGCGACGTGCACCGGACCACAAATAATAACCCATGAAACTGGCACTTGCCATTACAAAGGACGCGACGTCCATGGCGTCACGAACCAGGCAAGGAACGTATATTCATACGTGCGCTAGCCATACGTCGGGACGTTTAATATAACTTCGCGACTGGTCGAAGTTTCGGCGCGATCGTCATACGTCGCGAGAATTATCCGTGGTCCATTCGGCGCCTCTTACCGTCACGCACGCTCCGTATGCTAATTACTCCTTAATGGAATTCGAGCCGAACAGAGAGCGTGTGCGAAACACGAGTTGTTTATTCCGAAAGTTAGGCGAGTAGGATGTCGAGGCGCGACGAGCTCGACCCACCCCGTTCGCTAATCTCGGCCCTTTTCAATCCGCCATTGTAACGTTTCCAGCACGTTAAATTACAGCCCCGTACTTCGCGTCGGAGGTAACGGGAAATGTCGCGCTTAACGTCGGTTAATTGCGTAATTTCGTTTGCAAAAAAAGAAAAGTAATGGCGCGAATACCTCGACGGCGTGTTTCGAAGAGCGAACGCGGATTGACAAACGAATCATCGGGCCCGCTTGAACAAATGGAGCGCCAATTGGGTAACAATTTTATTTATTCGCAGTTAAAAGCCACTTTACAGCTACCGGTTTCAAGCTGTCGGAGATATTTTAAGCTCGCGCGCCGGCTGCAACGGTAGTACGCTAATACAATGCAAATTAAAACGGCTTAATAAGTTTAATTAAAATCGCGCGTAAGCCCGTAATATTTAATGACGAATTCACGATAGGGAAGAGAGAAAGAGAAAGAGAGAGAGATAGGGACTCGTAAAAGGATGGCATCCAATCAACGTCGAAATGTAGCGCAATCGGAAAATTCTCGTGGCGCGACGATGCGTTGCGAGAATCGATTCGTATTTCTATCGCGCGCGAGCGCGGTTCCATTATGCTAATTACAATTACGCGGCAATTCAACGAATTAAATAATAATTAGATCAAAGACATTTAGCAATTCATACGCGAGATTTTTCTGCGAGATACCGCAGCACATAATCCCAGTGTAAGAACCCCGGAACACTTCCTCTCCTCGCGGCGCGCAAGTATCGAGAAGTCGCTTGTAGCTGCCCGATCGAAGCGCGTATCCCTGCTTTTATGCTAATGAACGACGGCGCGATTTGAGCTTTATTATAGGCCGGTACGTCCACGCTATGCAAAAGAAGGCAGCGGGTAGATTTTCGGGACGCGTGGGATGCAAATAAAACAAGGAGAAATAGGGGAGCACCCTCTCACGTGACCGAGGCCCCCGAGGAGAAAACCGCTGTATAACTGCACCGGGAGCTTCTTAAGATTATGCCTAGACATGATCTCGCATAGATTCGGTGTCTAGGGGGTGAACGGGGCCGAGGGCGGCGCAAGGGAGGGAGGGCGGGGGTCGGAATCTAGCTAGTGTATGCAAATCCCCCTCGTGGCAAACTGCTAGACATTTGCATAAGCTTACAGATAACGACGCGTTAGAAGTAGAAGCCTTTCCTTTGGATTCGTTTCTACCGGCGAGCTTCTGCCAGCGGAAGAGCGAAGAATCGATCTCGCGAACGTGGCCCGATTCACCAGCGGCGCCCGAGAGTGATTTTACGGACGGGAGCTCGCGATTTCGTAAACGTCTCGGAAAACTGATCAAATACTATATCGATATGGGAATTAGGATCGTATTTTATGACGGCGACGACGAGGACGATGCCTCTGCACCTCATCGACCCCTTTTGGAGCTCCATGTTTTTTACTGCATATCGCGGAAGAAAGCAGAGAACGACGACGGCTGAGAAAAAATCGAGAACGCCCTTATCGATAATGGCGTGTGTCGAGAGCGGCCGTAAAGGCAGTTCGTTTATCGAGAGGGGGATACCGGAGGCACCTGTATAGTTTGACATGCCGGGGCGTATGACGAGCCCTTCTTCGATCGAGAAAGCAAATATGGGCGAGAACTCGAGCCGTTATGGCGTCAGAATTCAAACAGCGGAGTGATCGAGAGCGTTAGTGGTTTTCTGGAGGAACAATTTTCCACCTTATGCAAAAGAGAAAATAGAAACTCGTTGGCGACGGAAAATTTCGTCTTTTCGCTTGCAATTTATTTATGTCTCGTAATATCGATAAAAATTTTTTAAGAAAAAAAAATTACAGATAAAAATTTTTTTAATTTTTTATCTTTAATATTATGTCGCTTCCGGGTATTAATATAAGATTTGTAAAAACACAAATTTCTCATACTTGTGAATTACTAACTTTGCAAGAGAGTTTTATTAACAACGCCTCATTAGCACGGGAAACTTCTCTTCCGCTCCTCCCCTTAATTCACCGAGTCGCCAACGATTTAATTAGATCGCACGCGCACCCGACAAGTGAAAGCGCCGCGACGCCGGCGTCGCCGTCGAGACGCGTGCCCGTCCTTCTGACGAAGTGACGCTCATTCACTTGATTCTTTACAATGGAAACTTTCGGTCCTCGTATTTCAGTCAGCTCCGAAAAAAGGGTTCACGTTTGTTCGACGATCGCAGATTCAACAAAAAAAAAAAAAAGTCGTAAGTTTTCCGCCTCGCGAAAAGCAGCAACTCAATTTCAAGAGATAGTACTTTTTAATAATTAATTCAAATTCGTTTAAACATAATTAAACCTCGCAAAATTTTTCTAAAATATAAAACAAAAGGTCTTTTTTAATTTTTAAAATTGGAAATTAAATTGAGACAACTACTTTTGTGATTTATTATAATAATTGATAATAAAAAAACAATTTTGAAGTGTAAGTAGTTTTGAAATAAAAACGAGCGCAAATGTAGATGAAATGTAACTAAATTAGAAATGTCTCTGTCTGTCCGCGACGGGTTAATATTCCACGATGCGGAATATTAACGTTATTGCACTCGAAACGCAAGCTCGCCGAGTCACCATCACAAAATGCGCGTATGTGTGTCTGCGGTAGTTTCCCTTCAGTCGTATATCAAACATAAATATCAGCGGCGAAGGTGTCGGTCGAGAGAGAGCCGCAGGTCGAACTCTTATTGCTGTAAAATACAGCAACAAGGCGGTGATGTAGTGGCCGGCACGGACTGGAATTTTTAACGCGGGGACGATTGCCAGAAGGACGATATAGGAATATCGTAATGTTCTGGAAGTAGAGAATCGGCGACACTTTTAAAAAGCTTTTGTCGTTCCCTAGTTGAAAGAAAATTTCAAACAAATTGTTGTAATTTAATTTAAAATGCAAAGTAGCAGAAATATTCAGCGCAAAAATTGAAAAAAGTAATTGTATTAAGTATTTAATTAGAAAGTACACAATTAAAATTTAAATAGAAAAAATATTTATTTTTTAATTATATTATTTTTAATTTAATTTTTTAAATATATATATTTATATATAAGATAAAATAAAAAATATATTAAATATTATATTAAAAAAAAAAACTGAAAGTGCATGTTAAAAGACAATAGAAGTTTTTACTTTCCAATAAAATAATTCTCGTACATATCGATATATTAAATTGAAGACAATTACACCGCGCTATGTATTTACATATGTTAGTAAGGATCATCTCCGCTGGTATACATTTTATTACGGCACATAGGTTACGTTGGTTGAACACGAGCAATTTTACTAAAGCACCGAAATACGATCCAGACCAATCGTGTTCCTCGAACCGAATCTTTCTCCAATTCCTCAGCATCTGTACATACTCTCGCACCTTTGTTGGAAACTCAGCCTGCTTTTCAGGCAGCCTGGACTACTCTGCGGTCCCTAAGGACCCTAGGCCGCGTTTCGCTGCACCAGAAGAAAGGCGCATAAATCGATCTCTCCGCCACAGAGTGCTGCCTAAGCGAATGAAACCTGAATTTTTCAGAGCCTCGAAAATATTCCAACACATATATATAACTTACATAATCTTTTATGTTGATTAACAACAAATTACGATAAATGCGCGTTAGCTAATTTACTTAAATATATGAATGTAATAAAAAAATTCTCATTTCGCAATAACAAAATTAAAGCAGAATGTCCCGGAGAAAAATTTATTCGCTTTTTTACGATCTGGTCTTTATCATTCCGCAAACTGTTAAATTTTATTGTGCCACATTGTTTTAGATGTTTCTTTTTCAAAAGCCATGTCGCGTATATATATATATATATAAAAAAATTGAACGGGGGTTGCCTCCTCCCCTTCCAGCAGAAGTAATTTTTCCATATTTCTGTGGAAACTAGCGAAGCCCGATATTGGTTCGGGATACGTTCCTTCGTGTATATATCGAGTCGCTCTGCAGAAGATCGCGCAGTTAATATTATACGTTATCGGGAGAAATTTTCTTCCTTTCTTTTCCTTTTTAAAGTGGGGAAAGTAAATACTTATGTATTTCTTAGTAGCAACTTATAATAAGCGAACGTAATAAAAATTTACCTTCTATTCAATTATTTCGATGTAAACCTATTACGTAGACTTGGACATAAATATGTTCTTGTTGACTTTTAATAAATCATGCAATTGTCAGTACCTTACTAATAATTTACATAAATATCTTAGCAAAAAAATATAATGTAATGCGACACAAACAATAAAATAATACAATCTAAAACAAACTATAAAACAGAATGTAACAGAATAAAAAAAAAATAACTTTGTATATTAATGTGGATAATTATATCGCATGCATTAAATCAAGATGTTTAATTAAAATTACCCGTCGTGAAAAGAAAACTAACTTCGATCGCAATTTTTCTTTGCTGCAATTAAAATAACAGATAAGGGAATTCCTACGTCAATATAAAGAGACAAGGGGAAACATTTCTTCCGCAGAAACATACCTTTTCTGTGGAGAGCACAGAGCGCGCGGAGTGGTTCTTTATTTTATTTCGTCGATTGGAGCGCGATAGCGGCGGTGGCTACTTATGGATTGTGCGAACCTGTAAACAGTATCTTTGTACCGTGCCCGATAATCTTCAACAACTCCGAGAAATAGCTCTTTTCGATTCTTTGGACCTGGAACTCGGGACTTCTTCGCGGAGGTAGACATTACTTTCCTATCGTTTGTTGAGCGCAGCGATGCGAGTAGTTAAACTTATTTCACGCTAAAATGATTGTATCACACTCCGATTCTTTTTCCTGATTTCAAAGACATTGCTTTCGCGACCATTATTATCTATTAATAGTGGCTGGAAATTAAATTGCCGTAAATGTCAAACGGTTACAAAATTAATCCCGGGCCTGCAGGTTCAAGTTACGCCAAATCGCTATAAGCATTTCATAATTAATTGAAATCCATTGTAATCGCCAAGCACAATACGCGAAATTTCTCCCCTTCTCTCTTCTCTCTAATAACTTGTCAGTAAATTAATTTAATTAAACTGTACATCGGAAATTGATCTGTCATATTCAAATCTTGGAATTGACTATTTATGCACCGTTATGATTTAATAGAAATTGTACGTTATTAACTATTACACTTATTACTATTTTTTACACATTTATACCACTTATTAATATAACTAATTATTGTATGCATATATTTAATACAGATTTCCTGATTGATTAAAACAGTTTGGTTTACGTTAATTTAGTAAAATAAATTTATTTAATCTCTGATAAAATTTATACGAAAGGAGATTAAGAAAATTTTACGCGGTAACATAATTTGATAACATATTCTCGAATCACTTGCAAGAAAATCAATACTCTCTATGTAGAAACAAGCGGTATAATTGAGTCTAATGCAAGGTGAGCTTTACTTATATCGCGGCGTACTCGAAAACATGATTTACAATTCCGGGCTCGTTGCGGGAGTTACGACAACTCGTGGGCTTGTTCTCACCCCTGCATTTAATTTCGCGCATTTAATTCCCGCAGGATGCATTCCAGGAAGGAAGGCGACCTGCGTTAAGGTAAACCTGGACCGGTTATGACGGCGGCTTTCAGCCGGGATTTCCTGCGGGTGGGGATAAAGACAGCACAGCCCCGAAGAGACCGGAAGCGACGGCTGCGACGGTAATTCCTGCGCGCAAGGAGGAATTAAGGGACTCCCGAACAAAAATGGAACGGTAGGGTGGAGGAGAGGGCGAGAGACGCGTGATTTAAGTCGCGAGCGGCGAGATAACGCCATCCTCGGCGCCGTAATTTCGCCAAGACGAACGGTTATTGGGCGAACTTCCGCGCATAATGCGGCACGGCTCCCTTTTGTTGCATCTTTCTACTTTTTTTTTTTTTTTTTTTTTTTTTTTTTTTTTTTTGTCAAGCCCAAAATATGTCTCGGAGGTTTTAAAGAGTACAGACAACATGTAACTCTTTTTATATATTTTTTCTTTTTTTTATTTTATTATTATTTTTTTATAATAAAAAAAAATTTAAACAGATAAAATAACTAATACGCATTTAATAAATATCATATCTCTTACATAATTGTAATCAGATTTAAAAAATCCAAGTTTTATTTATGAAAATAATTATATCATATGCATATAATTAAATATTAATCCACGTTTTCTTAAAGGATTTTATACGAATAAAACCGTATAATGAACGATTAATCACGCTTTATTAAAAATCGTTAGGTATTTCCTCGTCTTTATTTTGTGAGAAAACCACATTTACTTTATATCGCGAAATAAAAATGTCCGGGTGTAACAATAGATCTGCTCGTTTTGGTTGTATTTTCAACACTCTATGTATCTTTTCCATTCCCCCCTTTTCTCAAAGGTTGAATACACACTTATTCTGTGTCAGATACAGAAAGGAAATGCAGGGAGGAAGAAAGAAAATGCAGTTAAAATGAACAGTCCTATTATGCCTCTAATGTCCCTTCAAATAAATGTAACTTTGACCGAAAACTTTCAGAATCTCTCTCAAAGCGTTATTAGTGCACAGATATGTTTCCTTTAAAATAAATTTCGTTTGTGTGTAACGCTTGTGTTGCCAGATAAAACAGAAATAAGGTAGATACATCATATATTATGTAAAAATCTTTTAACAAAATGTATCGGGAAAGTAAATGTATATATATATTTCTCTCTCTCGCGGCAAAGGGCATTCATGATAAAAAGTAAATCCCTTACGATAAAAGTATTAAGGTAATATCATTAAAAAGTAAATAGCTCGCGGGATGTTACATACTTTATTCCGACGCGCTCTGACACATAATAAAATACGAAGTATCCTATAAAGCGACCGTTTTTCGATAATCCCGATTAAACACTTTTCCGCAAAGAGTTACGGGAGGAGAAAATCAATTTACGGGGACAAAAAACGAGACGGTTTTATTACAAATAATGTCTAATCCATTCCGCCCGCGTTCAAAATATCGCAGGAGGATATTAAAGCCGCAAAGAATTTCGTTCTGCATTTTCGGCAGAACAGCGAAAATAGCGGGCGTTTCCGTACAGCAAGAATTTTCGCCCGGGGACAATTAAGAGTAGAATCTGCAAATTGCGCCATAATGCGCAATGACAAAGAGGTAAACGTCTGCAAGACGACGCGGGAAGAAATGGGGGAGAGAGGCGAAAGAGAGACAGAGGTAAGATTAATAAGTATGACGGAGATATGCGCGCGAGCCATAATATCGCGAGCGGAGCGGAGCAGAGGAGCGGCGTTTAAGGTGAAATATATACGAAACGCGATACGATGCAACGAAAGATATATCCCGACGATGCCAACTAGAGAGATTAGATCTCGGCGATTCGCTTCGAAATTAAGCTCGCTTTAATCCCGCGCAACTCCAGCGATTAATCTTCCCGCGCACTTCGGTTTACCGTTCTAAGATTCCGGCGTAGCTTTACCTCTTTTACATCAGATTTACGAGCGATTTGACGAACGGTGGGGTTTATCAAAGCCGGCTTCTTTGCTTTTTAACCTACGTTCAACGCCCTCGAGAAAATATTTTTATTTTATTTTATTTTTTTCTTCTAAATATTCGCCGTTTTTACCGCGAAACCGCGAATATTATAAATATTTTGTCGACGAAAATAAATATAATTATATATAAAATGTAGTAAATTAATGTGTTTTAATAATAATTTATGTGCCACGTCGTGAACCGCGTAGAAAGGGAGAAATAATTTCTCTATTAATACATAAAACAGAAAATTTTTAACCTCTTTTATATTGTTTATTATTAACAATAACGTGCATATTGTTTTATTACTTCAATATTAATGTTGATTCAATATTACGCAATTAGTAGTGTATTAAACATTACTTTAGTAATTCAATGTTATGCACGATGGTGAAAGATATGTCCTACGTACATTTTTAATTGCAATTAATGTGTAATAATATTATTTTGATTACAATTATTTTAATATTAAATCTAAATGCCTTTATGCGCAGCATATACATACAAATTTATTTTTTATTTAACTATACATTACAAAGCGATCGTCATTCACTCGCTTCTTCCACCGTTAAGCTCGAGTGATCGGACGGTCGCACGCAACTTTGTTCACACGTCACGACTTCCGGAAAAAATATTCGACGTAATATTTGATGTATAATTTTTTTTTTAATGCGTTAACATGCGTAAGGATAGCGAGAGAGATTGTACATAAAGAAAGATCGAAAACGGCCGAACGACTTCGCGCAGCTTAGTCGTTATGATTTCCATATTCCTTTGACGGCAGTCGAAAAATTTACAAACGGAGTAACAGTAGTAATTATATTAAAATTAACAAAATAATAAAGATTAAGCGTTAAGTGTAATTTTTTTATTAATAATAATTTAATAAAATAGAGTTTAATTAATCTATTAAGTATATTTGATGTTTGAACAGCGAATATAAATGAATGAGGAAAGAGGACGATAATTGATTAAAACCAGATCTAACAGAGGTTTTTGTAAAAATCTGATATTATTACGAATCGAGTGAAAAGAAGCTTAATAAAAGTTTTAATTTTTCTTCGCTTCTTATTGTGCCCTCTTGCCTCATTTCGTTCTCTTCGCATTTCAGATTGGTCACCTGAATATTGGAACGACTGTCGGCAACAGATTAATGATCCATTATCGCGTGTCGCTATGCTCTCTTAATTTTTTAAAAAACGTCATTTACGAGAAACGTTGTCGAGACGAATGTGATTCCTTCTCTTTTATTTCAAAATTTATTCCAAAAATATTTCCTTTTTTAAACTAATCGATGAAGATATTTAAAAATATTTTTAAACTTATTTAAAGGAATTATTAAAGAAATAAGTTAAAAGTTCTATTTTAAAAAATTGGAGTGACGCGTAAATTAGCTGTTAATTGTTACCGCTTAAAACCGACGCTGATTAGTTCTCTCTCGCTTGGCTTACCTCACGCCAAGCGAGAATCAACGTCGGCTGTTAAGTCGGCGATTTTGAGGTTCGATTAAATTTTAATATTTCATTAATACGTCTAGGCAAAGACAGTCTTCGTGATTTTTGAGATCGAGGACAACCTGGTAAAAGTACCGTCTTTGTCTGGACATACTAATTAAATATTACAATTAAATCGAACAAGAGTAACAAATAGATAGCCGCGGGGGGCGGGGGGAGGCAGGAGGGACGGGGGGAGAGCAAGCGAAAATCTACGTAACGCGCGCTAGGTATATTCCTAGGTATATTCCCCCCCACTACTCCCACTCTCGCTTTGTCCTTCACAAGTGGCCGCGCGAAGCACACATACGTACTACGCACTCACAGCGACCGCGTGCTCGTGCCGAAATTAATACGTACTTCCGTTTAACGAAACCGCCCGGCACGAGAACTATCCTCTCCTCTCTATTTTCCGTGTGAGGAGAGCACGTGCGATTCTCCGTGTGAGAAGAGCACGTGTCGCAGTCGGTTTGTCGGTCGTTCCGGGAGTTCCGCAAAGTATTCGGGCGTAATTTTTTGGCTTTATTCTAAACGCGAATGCCGAATAGGAACGCGTGAAAGTGATGAATAATTTTCGCGATTGTAAAATCACGGGGTGTTCGCGAGTGTCCAGTGCGCGGAAGGATGACTCGACACGTGCCATCTGAGAGGAGGAGGAGGCCCAGGAAGGGTATCATGCATCGGCGGAGCAACTTTTAGGTGAGAATTAATTCTCTTTTTTAAATTTGTCATCTTATTAACTTTATTTTTATTTATTTTTATTAAAAAATCAAATGCATACGCGTAATTATTTTTTTGTTCAAACATTTAACTATTTTCAGCACGTCTACATTAATATTGTTTAATTTTATGTTACAGTCGCCGGCAGATTTATACAACTCCGCTGAAACTCATGCAGATTGGTAAGTCGCATAATTTTTTTTTCTTGTAATTTGCAATCGGGTGGGATCTCTTAAAAAATAGCGTGCGTTACACGCGCGCATGGTTTCTTCTAATATTGAAAAGCTTTCGAACGTGAAAAAAATATTACAAGTGCAAGCAGTCTTCGACAAGTATTAGTATCGCAGCCAATTCCCGTAATTAAATAAACCTCTCGAATTGAAACCAAAAGAGGAAGAAAATCGCGGACGGGAACGCGGTTTTAGTCGGCAGACAATTAAACGCCGCGTAAGAAATAAGATATATGTATATTCGGGACAAAAATGTGCTCGCCTGCGGCTGAAGCGCTCGCGTAAACCGAGGATGCAAACCGATATGGCAGAAAAAGAGAAATACGAAGGGAGGACGAGAGGAAGGGAAGACCCTTCGACCCATCGGAGCTTTCGTTGCAAACGCGATAAATAAATAATCCTAATTGCGGCTGAATGGCTCCACCGTGGCGGCGGAGAGAAGAGCATATAAAACGAGATAGAGTGAGAAAAGATTGAGGAGGGTAGAGAAGAGGAAAGAGAGAAAAAGTAGGGGGAGGGGAAAATGAAAGCAACCCTCGAGACAATGGCGATCGGTCGGTCGATTTTTTCTTGCCTGCCACGTACGGTTTTTTACCGCCTTTCATCGCGCGCAGCCGTTCGTTCTCCGCGATGATAATACGGCTAATTATTTATTCAGCCGATAAAAGCGACCGACAGGCTTCTAACGCGACGGCTGCAGCCGGTATTTACACGTCGTTCCCGCGGGACGCGCAGATAATTAAATTAAAGCAAAATAAACTGATTGGATGAATGGAATAATTAATCGAAGGTGTAGTCGCGACGTATATATATTTATAAATATTTATGGGAACTTATCGTATCCCGCTAATAAATTTCTACACTTTTAAACGCAAAATATAAGCTCCAACATGTACTTCTATTTATAAAAATAATACAGAGACAATTTATAATTATGCTAAATTGTATTAAAATAAATAGTAATAAACGCTTAGGGAAAATTAATTTCGCAGAGCTTGTATATTCTTTGAAATTTGTGAAAAAAGTTTCTACAGAAATTCGAAACGCATACAAAATTTACTCGGCGCGAATCCGAGAAAATCCTTTCTTCGCATTTTCGCCACAGCTTAATTAAACTAAAATAAACCGATTACGTTAATCAGTTAGACATAAAACACTTCCGGAGTAAGTAGAGAAAATAGCGAAGAACACCAAAATGGCAAGCGGACGGCAAAGACCGCCGGTGCGACCGCGCAAATATAATAATATAATACAATAAACTCGACTCCGCTCTCTTTAATCAATTTTCTACGCCGTTTTGTATAATGTCTCAGACACAACATACACGAGATAAACGAGTTATTTTTAATAAAAAAATATAAGCAGATGAAAATTGAGGTACGCGGGGAACTCGATTAAATACTTTTAGTGTGCCACTTGTTAATAGGCGCTCTCTATCTCGAGTCTTGCAGGATCGAATTATCAAGCGCCGCTTAATATAACGTCACTCCGATATCAGAATTAATATCAATTTAAATTTTCGCGAGTGTAATTAGAACCTGATTACATTCACAAAAATACGTCGTGTTACTTTATTAAAATGCGTAAAATGTACACGCGGCACGTCAATCGGGCCGGAGAATGCAAAACACGCGAGCGTTATGCGTGTGTTTTACGTTCAAATAAAAGTATCACGGTATTTAAAACTCGAGTCCCGCACCCCTGGTCAAAATTAACTTCGAGACCCGATTAATCTTCGTCCACTACGTTATGAATGGAAACTCGCTAATTAGCGACAGTCAGGTGACCGCGGAAACGCAACGCGCCTCGTATCGAATAACTCATTTCGAAGTCACGGCGTTGCGCGAGCTAATGCATATGAAAGCGGTGGAAAATATTGTTACGTTCGGGGATCTCTATTTTTTTTTTTTTTTTTTTTAATATACATATATACGTTTACTACGAGCCCTTATGGCGAGCTTAAAAGACCTCCAGGTTGCATTAGGATAATTAATGTGTGAGCGAAAAGGGGACCGCGTTAACCCCTTTTCAGGGTTCTGTCGCGCCACCTTCACCCTCGTTGCGGTCAGCACGTGGGTAATAACGGCGTGTTGGATAAACGATTGGATAATACATCGGGTCGTACGAAATGTATTCCGAGAGCGCGGATTAACCGGCGCGCGGCGGAAGTCGAGCGATTAATGACATGTCGCGCGGGAGTCCAGTCGACGGCGGCAAGTTGTTTTTAATTAAAAGCGCCCGCCTGCCAGTCGCAGAACTTCCAGAAGCTCTGCCGCGCGAGCCGTCTTTCTTATTCTGGTTCAATTATATCTCTTGATAGCGCGTCGTGCGAGTGTAACGTGCGTGCGTGAGACATATATCTCGAATTGGTTTAATTAAAATGCCGACCTTTTCTTTAATTAGATCCCAAACCGCGAGTCGTCACAAACGTCCCGCCGCTTATATCTCACTTTGAATCGTGCGCACAAGGATCGTGATGTGAATCGCGCTATTCAGAGGCCAGGTAAAAGCGGCATGACGGAACGCCGGAAAATCCGTGTGCGCACAAACGTTGCAGTTGTAAAATTCAGTTTTCCAACGTGTCTTAAATCCATATTTGTGCGGCATTATGTAAAATATTTGTTCCTTTTCCTTCAAACATAATGTTAAAAAACGTTTTAATTATGTTATATAAATAAAACTATTTTAAATTTATATTAAAAAAAAAAAGATGAAGAAGTTACGAGGTTTGAATAAATAAAAAATACGTGTAATAGGTTTTTCAATCGGTGAAGCGTAGTTGAAGTTAAAATCATTTTTCCCCGAGATGCCACGCATCACGGAAAACGGCAGGTGAGGAATATAAAGAGGACGAACGGAAAAAAAAGAACCATGTGAAGCGAACGAGCATGAAATTAAAAACGAGAAGTGCAGACCGGAATGAACGAAATTGAAGATCTTTACGAAAAATTAGAGATGATATCAAATTGCCTGCGCAAATATGTGATTGTATGCTTTATTAGGACTAACCTTCCCACTTTCTTTCTACGTGAAAAATTTGAAATAAACTAACTAATTAGATATGCATTAAATTTTTTTCTTATTTACATATAATTTTTTAGAATCTAAAAGAAATATAAAATACTTTTAATTGCTGAAGAAAGAGAACTTGCATAAGTAATTATTTGTCGGAAATGTGATAAGCACTTTGCAAAAATAAAAAGTATTTCGGTAATTGATTTTAATAATAATCATAACCTCAATTTAATTTTTTTTTATCAAAATTTATACATATTTAATGTACAATTTAATTTCACGCAATCTATCTAAATGCTATTATTATTTTTTTTATATTACAACAGTGTTTTCTAAAATAAGTTTTAAAATTAGAAAATTTGGTCAAATTAATTATTGAGAAAACTTTTACATTAGCTATTGTAATAGTAAAATTATCCAAATAGGTTATGATAAAATACTTATGAGTGTTATAAATGACATTAGATAACTAATTGTGAACCATGACGTGTTTCGCAAAAGGTCATGTTCTCCCATTTTGTTCACATTTATCTATGCCCATTATACTGCATTTATCGACCTTCTCGCGGAAAGTATTGAGGAATATTAACAACGAACGGGTGGACCAAGGAAGCAATTTCGCGAGCGGGCAGATTTGCGAAGCTTTCAGCCGGAAAGACCGTCCATGTCCCGGTGCTTAACAATTTCACAAGTTTGCCGTCCAGGCGGCTTACAGTTTACGCGACGGTGGCTTTGTTCTCACTTCGGGGCACTTACGACTTCGTAAAACCCTTAGATCCCAGTGAGAGAAAGTAAAGTAGAGTTGAATGTACATATTTCATGCTTAAGAATTGAAGTCACTTCGGAACGTTGGAAATATTTATGTTTCAGTTAGCAAACGGTTATAAATAGACGCAAAAGAAATTAAAATATATTATATCAATTAAAACATTTAATTAAATAATATTTATAATTGTATTAAAGTTTAGATTAATATCACGTACATACATTATTTAACTCTTAAGTGCATGGCTTTGCATATATGCGACTTTCCAATGTTCCGTGTTCCGTGAACTTTCCTCTATAAAGTTCGACCTGAAAATGCACGGCTTTACGCATTTTCAAAGGATCTTCTCCCTGTGTACTTTATCAGTCGTTCACGAATTGGATAAAATTTTTTTTAAGTATTTTTTAAGAATAAAAAGTTTTTCCCCCATTTAAGAAGATACGAAGAATATAAAAAATACAAAAAAAATTATTCTATCTAATTGTGTTATATAAATTTAGTTACACGCGTTCACATATATATTAGAGAAAGAAAGGTATATAAAAAGTAGACAGAAAGGCGAAGGAATCGTAGTGATCTAAGAGACAAAGGGAGAGAAAGAAAAAGAACAATTGCGAGGGGGAAAAAGTACTTTTGAAAATGATGGCAGATCTAGCTTCCGATGATTATGCCAGGAAATCAATCTCGCATCGAGGCGGTTATGGTTCGTTTCCTTCGTTGAAAAGAATTAATATCGATGTGTGCGGCGCGCGATTTACCGACACAATAGGGCTCACACGTATATGTGTGGATGTGGACTCAAAGAGTGAACGCCATCGTTTTCATATTGGTCACGTAAATAACTGGTTTTACGATCTGCATTAGTTTAAGTGACTTCCGTTGAAATTAATCATAAACTCTTTTTTTTAATATTTTTTTTGACCGATAGCCTTTAGCAGTATAGAGTTCTGTAAATAAGTCAGCCAAGCAACTGTTTGCACTGGAATTTAATCGAACGATTAGAAACTATGTTATTCAGCATACGTTATACGCGATTCAATATGGGCTGCGAGTTGGAAAATTGGCCATGCTGGTCCCACATTATCAGTCGTTACGTAGAAACGTGTTTTTTCATGAATTTAATACAATTTAATTTTTTTTTAGTCACAAGAAATTGAAAATGCAAACAAGATTATAAAATTAAAATGTAAAATAGAGCAAGAACGTTATTTCTTTTTTTTTAGTAATATATTTGCTAACAGTTTAAATATAAAATGTTTGATTTTTGCGTGTTTCCTATTTATTAACACGTTCGTGCTGACGTAGACCAGAGACGGTAGCGCGCGCAGAAATATTTTTCTTCTCTCGTTATTTATGCTCCACGTTTGATAAAACGACGATCGTTCGTTAACATTCGCGTATTCAATATTCCTGTTTATACTCGGACACAGCGCGCCGTTTTGTACGCGTGTCTGGATAATAATTTGCGAAATCTTTTCACATGCAGGGAAAAAAATATTTCGCCGAACGTCGTCGGAGAGACCCTTTCTCCGGCAAATCATATTTTGTTTCGCGTTATGCGAGCATTCTCGCGCCATTTTCGCGCAACGCTTTTGAAACTTGATTAAGAAAATGCAACATTTCGCTATTACCACATGCTTTTCCCTACGCTGTTAGCTTTACCGTCCGCAAATGCTCAGAGCACTGTCATTATGAAATTAATGCGATGCAGAAAGACGAAAAGACAAAATATTTCATTTGACAGTCACAAAAAAGTCGTGCAGTTTAAGAAAAAAAAAAAAAACAAAATTACGCGTACACATGTTTCCTATAAATATGTGCGTGTTTGTGGTAACATATGCGAAAAGTTACGTTTCCATACGTCGAGGGAAATTATACAATGCACCTTGTTGCGTACAAATTGGTATTAAAATTACAGTTTTACGAAATTTTCCAATAAAACCAATCACTTGTGTCAATCGAATGTTAAAGCGACGGAAAATATCTGTAATCTCTAATAAAACAAATCCCTCCTATCAATCGAATGTTGGGTTAAAGTGACGAGCAGCTGCGATCGCATTTCGAATAGAAAATTATAATTCCCACCCTATCGCGTTGTTTAACGAGCAACTCTGACCGCAACGGTGTCCTCAAGACTGTCTGTCTTTAGAAGGGCGCCGGAATATGGGCACCGGATGTATGTAACACAACCTGGACTGACATGAATTTGTGCAAACAGGGTTTATACGTGAGGGGGAGCGCTGTAAAACGTGTGTATCTTGGCCGTGGCTGACGCCGGGGCTCGCTAAATTAAACAAGGGCCTAAAGGGTCGCCTCTAATTTACGTAGCTCGCTAATTCAGCCCTCTTCCGTCCGGCCCCGTTCCTCCGCTCGTCACTCTCTTCCGTCTCTTTCTCGCTCCCTATTTAAGCGAGCGTCATCGTTCGCTCTCTCGCGTTGCAGGCTCTCCGTTACGGATTTCCGCGGTAAAATCCCTCATCTCACCCTCCCGTGGCGGCAGTATCTCTTTTCCCGGATTGGATAATGGGATTATTTACCCTTCGGTGCGCAGATTCACGTCATTCACGAGCTAAATCTGCATCGAGAATTACGCCCGGAGATAATGAGATTGCAATGGATATACGAGAGACGATGCAGATTTGCGTTATGAAGCGTGCGTCTGTTTACACAAATCTTTATCGCCGTTTTTTTTTTTTTTTTTTTTTTTTTAACGGATTATCCACGACAATTGTCATTAAACGGTAAATGAAAAACAGTCGGAGAGTTAACGGTGATAAACGGCGGAACTTTTTTCATATCCATGGTAATTTCTCGATTTATCTCGCGCGATTATTGTGATCCCTTCGAAATTGTGTATCGAAATCGCTGGGCATCACTTTGTCTTATAACAAAATTCGTCCCGAATTCCGACGGATGACGCTGATGAAAAATGCAACGGACGAGATCACCCGGACGCGACAGCAATCCGAAAACGCCGAGCGAATAATCCGTATCGCGCGTCCCGCGCGCGCGTGCACGCGCCGGAGTTATCAGGCTCCATTTCGTAACACAATCCTTGCTCGACGTGCGGCACGAATAAGAGGATTATTACTTTTCTCCGCATTACTCCGAATGCAAGACGACAGGGAAAACTGGTCCATTTCTCCGCCCGTCCCTTCGAACGAGAAACGCACAATTTCCGGTCTTTCGCGAGCAGGCGCGGCACGTAGCTTATCTTTCCGGTCGCGCGATGGCACGTGACTTTCGACGTTAAGCACGACCTGGTAGCGAGACACTCTCTGGAGTGGCATACACCCCGTTGTAATTATAAAGTGCGAGATAACGCCGGCGATGTAAATCCTCATTATTGGCCCTGAGGTTTTTCTCATCTCGATACCGGCCCAGCGACTGTGTTTTTCCACCCCACGGCCATGGGAAATTATATGGCAAAGTTTCGGTATCGCCTACCGCAAACCGCTTCCGGTGAACGCGGGCGTAACACACGATGTGAAGAACCTTCATCGAGTGTGTTTTGCGGTTAAATTTTAGTTGCGGCGCAACAACGCGTTATTGCTGGTACATTTAACTGATATAATTATTCAAAACGTAGAAATAGATCTGACAAATCGTATCGAAAATTCATCTGCGATGTGTAAAAAAAAAAAAAGGTAATAATCATTATTATAAATTAAATTAAATGCTTAATCGCAATAAGTCAAAAAAGTAATAAATAATTAATTATTAGAAATTATTATCCGTTTTAAGATTGCATTATAATAATAATATCAAAAAAAATAATAATTATAAAGTAAAACAAATAAAAATATTCGGTTCGACTGTAATTATTAAAATTAAAGAAGTAAGAAAATTTATTATTTTGTTTAAAAATTATTATTATTCTCTAGAATGATAAAAGTGTAGTATTAAGTATTCTTTTCTTTCTTTAATTTTTTAAAAAGCATAAAAATAAAAAAAAAGAAGTGGACGTGGTATTTATAATAATATTCATAATTTCCAACTACGACGTCGTTATATCAGGTCGATACAACGATAAAAGTTCGCGGATTGAAATATCAGCCGCCTTTTTCTAAAATGTTTCGCGGATAATTTAGCAAGCATGTCGCAATTTGCATGTGTTGTTTGTCCACGATTATATTTTCCCCCGTCCCTCTGTTACTTTTTCACGTTGCTTCTTTTGCATTCTGCATAACTCCACCTATTGTCGAGCTATTCGCCGCGAAGGACCGCCATAAAGGGCGCTGATTTACAAATCTAAACTTATGACTCTCCGCGTGCATAATTTAAAGAAAACCCTCTTCGTTAATGACTTGAATATTTCATGAAACGTGCGTATGGCGATAAACTGCGACATAAAGTATCCTAAAATCGAAATCAGATGTTTTATTCATCGCGGAGGATCCAAATTTTCTAAAAAAGTGTCACGTTTAAAAAAAAGAAAAAAAAGAAATGTACGTAGAGAATAATGTCAAAAATAATCTTTGACCGAAATTGTTCATTTCGAAACCATGTTATTCGGATGGAATCGATGGGATGTGAAAACTGCCACCTCTTGCCGGCTGATGATCTTGGACCGTTCGTTATAAAAACGCGATGATACATCAATCGTGCGATTCGCGCGATAAGTATCGCTCGGTTTTGATTCGCGGTCGATTAATTCAAATTCGAAACATGTCACGACGTACAGGCGAGCCATAACTCCATGAAACCATAGCGCTCGACACTATCAGCGCATCGCTATCTCTCATATAGAGTGCGCGAATGTGGGTTAACAATCGAGTTAATTTCCTGGCGTAGATAACCAGGCCGGCCGGCGCATTTGTATTCCGCCGCGATTATTCGCCGGAGGAAATTCGCGGATCGAAGGCGGGAGCATGAGCACGTGTCACGTCCTTCCGCTTTTGGCGTTTTACTATGTAAATCCGGCGAGCTTAAGCTCGCATCAAATGAGCTCTGTAATTCGCGACGAAATCTGGAGGCGAAAATCGCCATTTGAGTTAATTTCAATTACGTAACAATGACATGCAAAGTGTCACTTTCGCGTCAACTAACTGTTGCTACGCGGTACGTTCAAATAGTTTTCGCTGCATTAAAATCAAACCTAATGTAACTACTTTCGTACCTCCAAGCCATTAGTATTCTCTTCCTAATTTAAAATGTATTATTTATTTTGTCTTTATAATTCGGTATACATTATTTTATTCTAAGAGAAAGAAGGTGAAGAAGAGAAAGCGAGAGAAAGACTAGGACAAAAGCAGTTCGTGAGAATGGTGCAGGACGAATATTTGCAATTCCGGTTGTGCCATTACAGCGGTCTGCACGCAACAATGTTGCATACACGCCGAGACAAATTTTTCGCCATTCCGACGGCGACACGGTGGCTTTTTTTTGCCACGTCGAGATATCATCTCGATTCGCCGTTAACACGGCAGCTTTCCATCTCGCTGCCTTTTCTTCAACCGGAAAATTACAAAAAAAAAAAGAAAAAAAAAGAAAGAAAAAAAATTATCATGTAAATAAAAAAATTAATAGAAGCTAATAAAATTAACAATTTCTAAATTAATCATCTTTAGTAACGTGCAATTGCGTTACACCTTGTTTTATTATAATCAATATATTTTCGAACTAGTTACAATTTATATAAATTAAAAAAAACTTCTTTCAATATTATTTAACCTAAACAACAGTTTAATAGAATTCTATATGCCCTGCGAGAGCGAAATAAAAGTTATACTTTTTTTTTTATAGAGAATTGTATTACATTTGTATCTCTTCCGTGTTATTTTACAATTTCACAAATTTACAAGATTTGCTCCGTTTTCTCCTACAAGACGCACATAAATTGCGTAATTCGTCCCTTCCATGCGCATTTTATCGCTATTTTTCACGCGCGTGCTTTTATTTTAAATCGTTCCAGTCAGGTTATCAATATCCAAAATATGTTACGCTATTTCTGCGCAAATTTTGAATTAATTGACGTCACAGCGGTTGATTTAATTTTACGTATGTTCCACATACGTGTCTTTAAATTTATCGCAGCTATTCATCTATGCGGCTTCTGTGACGAAACATTTTGCGTATCGACAAGTATCGAGATCAAAAGGAAACAGATCCCGAATAGATTATCATCGACGCGGGCGCTAATTCGCGAGAGGTTTATCTGATACAATTTTTCCCAATATTTCCTCGAGCGCGGGAGATTCTCGCGAATTCGCCGAACGTGACCAATTCGATTGCAAAAAGCGCAAATCCACTTAAGGCCCGCCATTTGTCTGGTGTGCACGGTGGACTTTCCCGCGGCCCCCACGTGTATATATATCCATATATTGTCAATTCAATCCCGTCAGTTAGCGCCGAAGTGCTCCAACAACGCTCGGCTCCGGGGCGCGCGGTTATAAATCAGCGCGAGATGCGAGTGCCATTTCGAATTCCGGTGCGCGCATAGTCCTTTGTCGCGGCGTATAATTCATACTCAGTTACACATTACGGCGCGCATTACACCGCGCGTTGCACCTAATGTCAAACAATATTCCGAGCGATAATATTTCAAGCATCGCCGCCGCTCCGTCCTGCCCGTAATACACTTGGGATCGCCCGCCGTTGACCCCGTTACACGAGAAATGAATAATATTTGCGTAGTATTAGACAGCTGTATACGAGATATCGATTTCGTATCAGCAATATACCCCGGACAATTTACAGGAAAGCAAAATGTATAAGTGATAGAAAGAAAGCAGAGAATAGCGTGTCTCAAAACAGACCGTTGTGTTAACTTTGTTTCAGTTTTCATCCGGGTAGAGTTTAAAGTGTGTTGAAACTGTTAGAAGTGGAGGATGTCTCTTTGTTTTTTAATTCTTTTATAATCCCGGCGGATTATAAAAATAAGTCTTCTTTCTGGAACGCGTGAACCATTGTGGGACATTTGCAAAATACATTATGAATTAAATAAATAAGCGAAAACGTCATTTAAGACTCGAGAAAATTATGTAAGTGATAAATAAGTATTTATACTTCTTCCTTTTCTTTTCTTATTCATTTTTTACTTTTCCCTTTTTTCTTTCTATCTTCAAAAACTTGGATAACTCGAGTTTTCAAAGACAATTGCTTGGACTAAATGTTGTAATACGATTTTACAAAATGAAATCTTTATTTTATCTTCATTACGATATTGAAATAGTTAATTATTATACGTTACTTTAATGCGTTGTGCGTGGGCATCATGCAAAAGGGTATAATTATGGAATTATTCTTGAACAATTCGTATTTTATTTGCACCAATCGATTAACCTCATTATTTCCCGCATGAAAATATTATAACTAAAATATTGGGAAACAAATGGTTTATAAGATACATTGTACTGCGTATTAAAATATGTCAAACCGAAATAAATTATTTCGCAAACCATTCAATATTTGATCGCACACACATACACGCATAATTCCGTATTATTTTACGTAATATTACTGTTAAATTCCAACAATTTTAACAACCGTTCAATACATTTCTCTAATTCTTAATGCTTTGTTTTGTTTTATTCGTTTGTTTTATTATTATATATATTTTATTATTACATAACTTTAATGTCATATTTTATTCCAAGCTCGAGCTATTTGTATATAAAAATAGAAAATAGAAAGACGTAAATTATTCTCTCAATTAATATTTTCGAAATGTAAAAAAAAAAAGATTTAAGTGTACTCAATTATCGATAAAAAAGTTTAAATAATACAAGATGTAGTTCGTGAAACCGAACTTTCGAACCGTCTCATCTCACATGCGATGCATTATTTTGCATCAACTCGGGACGACGGAAAGTATTATAATTGGATTGTCTACAGCAACAATCATCCTGAATCGCGCAGATCGATACCGGGTGGCGGTGTTTCGTTATGCCGCGATAAATTCTTCGGCGTCAAATTGATTGTCGATCAGACCGGGCCACGCCGTATGTAGCACAGGCGTGTTAACGCATTCCCTCCGCAATTTAGCGCAATTTAGTACTTCGTAGCACACTTATTCGAGTACCGCACACTCGCCGACCCGGCGCTGCTCTGCAGAATGAATGATCAAAGCGGACCGGATAACGTTTATTCGTTCCGCCAGTATACATGCCCGTGGTCGTTATTCCCGTGTCGGGATTCGGGGGGTGTTCGATGCCGACTGCGCTTTTCGAAAATTCTGTTCGATAGTGGCGAGCTGACCGGTAGCCATCACTGATATTTTCCCTGTAAAATCTGCCGGCTGTTACAGGAATGATAAGAACGCGGCTGAAACGCTATCACGTATAAAACTCTACTCTGTGTATCATAGATCGTCTAAAATGAGTTTTATTAATAATAAAAAATTTTCAGTTATTTTGGTAATTTTTTTTTTATTTTATCCGCGGTCAATTTAATCTCGCGACAAAATTAATACATTTTATGAAATAATTAAATGATCAAAAGTTCTTTTTTCGAGTTTTCGTATGGTTTATACATTTTAAGACAAATAGAGTAAAAATTGTAAAAAATCACGCCGTTGATGAAATTTTGTTTCCTGATACGATTCCAGCAGTTTCATTCTCATTCATACATACATCGCGTAAACACGTGATACATCCGGTAGTCATTTTGGTGCGACACGCGGCGTGTTCCTGTCACCGAAATGAATGCTTTATGATCTCAAATTATAGGTTTTTCGACGCACCGATCTGCCTTGTTTTTCGCGGAAGTTGATCCGCGGTAATAATCACCGTGGTGCCTACGTAACCATAGGTGCTGAGAACAAAATTAAAAACTTTGGAGCATATACGCATCGGGGTTGCGCGAGTTCAGGACGAAGGGGTGAGGAGCAAGGGTTCAACCCCAACGTATAGATCTGGAAAGGCGGAGAAACGCGGTAAACCGCAAAACGGTGCGTGACGGGGGATTGCGATGAATGACCTAATCGACGCCCACGTACTGCTCCCTAAGCGAAGGAAAGACAAGGTTAAAAAGGGCTTTCAGATATACGTTTGCCGTGTGGTCCCGTATAAGTTAGGTGAGTCAGGTATGCATTATCGGAGGGTTGAATACAACCGAGTACAATGATAGTTTTTTCAAACTTCTAACAAAATTTAATATTCCTATATATAAAAAACTTCTACATTTCGACGAAAACAAAATACCTACAGAACAAATGTCAAAGTGAATTTAGCAAAGATTAAATAATTAAAAAGACACATTTTACGATAATTGTATTCAAATAAGATATATTTTACGGATAAATCTACGTTTGATATAGTTTTTTCGGTCGCCGTATAATAATTGAGTTTTTCTCGTCGTGAACTATTTCGGTTAAATTCGAGAGATCCAATTACCATGATAGACTCAATTCAACTCCAATTAATAAATGGCGTCATATATTTCACGTTGACGCCACGGCCGTACTTTATTTATCATTAGTCATCCACGCGATGGGCAAAAAATGTCGAGGAGAAATAATGAGATTCAATTGCTCTTTAATTAACATTCCTCGTCCAAATTTGCAATGCCTTACAAAAAATATATTTTTTTTTCTAACAGACCACGCGCATATTGTAAATGTATATTCTCTCGCGGACATAGAAGATAATTAATTTTTAACAATATTTTATTATTTCTTAAAAATAAATTAAAGTTTCAGAAGATTAAAAAATTTAATATTTTTAACTGAAATCTCCGACTGCCTTATTTTCTTTCAACATATAATAAATCAATAAATAAAAAACATAGATAAATAAATAAATAATTTTATATAAATATTAAAATAAATATTTCATACGTTAATTAAAATGGTACAAAATCCACAACAAACATCTCTTGATACTGTAAAATATTTTGAATATCAGTTTTGAATACTATACATGTGCACAGAGCACCCAGAAACTCCGTGTACTTTAATATCAAGCGAGGAAGCGTTGGGTACGGGTAATGGCATTAATTATGCAGGCAATTAACATTCGAGCTACCCCTCGCAGGTATCATTTTACGAGGCCCTCCCTCTTTGCCATCAATCCAAATGTATCATCTAGCGTACGATCTCGTGGCATGATACGTTCCTTCGTTCAAGTGCGCAATTGAGAACCGCCCTCCTCACTTAAATAACAACATTTGCGTATCGCTAATCATTATCGTTGATATCTGACGGCAGCATCGGTCTTTCTAATTAATAAAACAGCGATTTCATCTTTGGTTTTTCTTGATTGTAATTTAAATAAAGAATACATAAAATACTTTTTATGGTGTTCGTACAATTAACTTTTTTTTTGTTCTTTTTTTGTAAAAAGTTAGTTTTATATTATCTATTACATCGTGATTTAATTTGTCGCGTATCCGATCTCTATATTCTTATCGTGCTTCGGTTACTTTTATTACATATTATAAAGTACTTCTCCGCATAAATACGATCTAGTTGCGGTATATGAGCCCTTGAGGACGTTATTTAATTTGAGTTCTTTATCTGTTTTGACAAAAATCTGGCGAGGCGTAAAAAATGTATTCTCGTGTTGATTTAGGGATGAAACGAACCATGGGCAAGTTTGTTATGTGTTTTTTTTTGTTTTTTAACGGGAGTACCGTACAATGCCGTGCATAAAATTTTAATAAATAACTAGCTCACCCGCAAGTGTTACTTATTATCTGCGTTTTCGCAGGTGTCCGTGTGTAAGACGATTCGATCTGACATCCCGGATATTTTAAGAAAAAGAGACCCAGGAAGAGTAGCATGCATCGGCGGAGCAACTCCTAAGTAAGTACCTATTAATTTTTAATTATTTATTAATTTTTTTCTTGTAGCTTTTTATTTCATTTCTAAATTTTTCTTAATTTGACTGTTTACATGCTAATCTTCAAATATACGAATATTGTTATTTAACTTTTTGTGTGTGTATAATATAATATTACTTAAATTATTACGTATTTAAATATATTTGTTTACTTAAATTCGTTGAATTTAATGTCGACAATATTTCCACCGCAAAGAGATTTAATATGATCCGTTTAAAAATTAATAATTAAATTAATGTTTACGTTACCGGTTCAAATACAAGATTATAATAAACGCAAGGTTAACGTTTTCTATCAACGTAAGTAAAGAGTGTAAAAAAGATTAACTAAAGCATTTAATGGAAATCGCGCGTGCACGTAAAAAAGCAGGAACTGCAAAACCGCAACGCTAATCCCCGTTTGGACTCTGTCAGCTTTTGCAACAGTGAAATATGCAACGATGCGTTTGTTATGTTGTACGGCGCGAAAGTATATTTTTTCGCTTACAGCGACTTGCATTTTTTAACCGCGGCATTTTCGCGATATATACGTAACATTTTAACGGATGGCGTAACAACTCGTGCTCACAACGGGACTAGTCTAGTATACATTTCGCGATTTTGTAGTAAATTAAACAGATACACCAAGTATAACTTGGCATTTGCCATAATTTCTTTCTCTCTCTCCGTGACCCTTCTGCAGTACTTTATACGTATATTCTTCATTAACGTATGAGCCAGTTAAAATCCACGCGTTTTCTAAATGTTGTAAAAATTCATAAAAATTTCAATTGTTTATCATTAGGCATATCGTTTATCTTTTATTTATTTTTTTTTTTTTTTTTGATACGTCGCGCTTCTTTTTGTAAGACTTGACTTGCACAAGCACCTAATATATTTTAATAATTTCACGGGGAACTTTTATCTTTCTCGTTCGCTATGAGGATCAAAACTTTTTAATGTAACAAAATTACCGAGACCGTTATTTAATGCTCGACCGAAGAAATGTCTATTCGTCGTGAAACTGCCGTTCTTTCTTATTGTCCGGAGGTTCGTACCGCAACGCTTTTACGGCGCCCAACTTTGCGATTGAAGGGTGTAACGCCGTAATAAGCCGTATGGCAATTTCAAGTATGCAGGCGACTGACAAAAAGAAGGCTCATTTGAACGGCCGCCAGTTGGAGAACACTGCGCTCCGTGCAATTTTCGGTATCTAAGAATTCTGATAGCGGCTGTATTTTGCAAACGTATTGTTACTTTAAACGACCAAAAAAAAATTTTTGATTTATAACGACTCTATTTTTTCGATCAAATGGTTTTTATTTCTTTCACTTTTTAATGCATTTATCGAATTATATAATTTATCAGGTTTATTAAAAAATAATTATGCGATCCAACGGTAATTTATCAAATAATCATACTTGACTAGAAAATGATAATTTTAACTCCCTTGCAAATTTTGTATTAATATTCTAAATCTTTCAAGTGTATATTTATCTATCATAAAATATTATCATAATTGCGGTCTTAAAACTGCCTTTGTAACTGTGGTACTTTGCACTTCGGAGAATACTTAACTACGGATAGCAAGAAGTAAGATGTTTAATAATGAAGTATGCATCGCCGACATTCTGGAGCGGAGGCTGATAAACGCGTTGAGGGCTTTCGAAAGAAGTCCGCCTCACGCAGAACTCGCGAAAAAGAGAATCGCAAAATGCCAAATATAATTATAAGCTTCCCTTAATTATTCCTAACGGTCGTGGCTTCTCATGAATCTTCGCCAGTCTCGAGATTAGCCAGCCAATCGCGATATACCATAACCACCGAAAATCTGCATTATTATACCGCAGATAATTGCGCAATAAATTAAATATTAATATTTGCCATGTAATCGAGAAGAGCATTAATACAAACAACGAAATAGTTATTAAATAAATAAATAAAAAACGCCTGAGTTTAATTGTGCGCACTTCTCATAAAATCTGCAACAATTAAAAAGAAAAATAGATGGCATTTTCGAAGACGTTTGACGTAACGTACCATCGAAATGCCAGTTATGATCGTTATTGTTGCAGACTTCCATAAACGTCGGTGTCAGGGTGCTCGTAGCACGTTTCGCGTTACTGCAAACGAGTAGGGTGAAAGGAGGAGGACGAGGTTCTCCTCGTGGCGGACGACTAATTCGGCTGGCACAGGTGAATATTCATGAGAGGCGATCTTCGCAGCTTAAAGCAAGCCCGTTCGCGAGGCCGTATCGCCGTCGAAAAGACCTTTGCAACGGAGAAACGAGCTGGTCGGAGAAGACGAGTAGAGGAAAACGAGTAGAGAAATATTTCCGTAATGACGGCGGCCCCATTGTCGCGCCCGCTTGCGAAAGTTGCCGTATGTGTGTACAAACAACTGGAAACAAGTAATGCCGTCGCAATTCTCAGCGACGAGACGAGTATAATGATATCTAGAGGCGCACGAATAGAAGATACGTTTTTCAAAGTCTGAATTTTTTATCTAAGAATATGCAATTACCATAATTCCTTCCACACTCTTCTTATTTCATAACACTTGTAATATAATATTAAATACTTTTCTTTAAGATCAGACACTGTTAGAAAAAGAAAATTATTATTTTATTTTGACATTTGATTTTTTTTCACGCAGAATTATTAATTTTACGTATAAAATTATTTTTTACATTATCAAGGTAGCGCAATGTAATTACAATAGATTTTGATAGTACTGAAAGATACCATTAATCTGCGAAACAGAATCCAAGTGTAAAAAGCGAATGCAGCACGTGTTGCCGGAAGCAAAGAAGGTGCTTCGACAGCTATGAAATTCATCGATTCAATAGCTATGAAAACCTGGGGTGCATCATCGATCAGTCAAATGAGCGAAGAAAAATGAAAGGCCGGAAGATCGATGATCTGGCCGAAGCTTAGCTTGAAGGTTTCCGGAAATTCCTCGTAGTCTCCTCATCCCTTTATGGTTGTTTGAGATTTTTCCTATCTCCCTTTTTTCCCCCCGTTTTCTATTACACCGTTGGATATGAAATACCGGCTTTGTATCAACAATTTTCAGATAATAAACGACCCGATATTCTCACTTCGCGCAGATTTTCCCTGTCTTTTTTTTTTTTTTTTTTTTTTTTTTCCTCGAAAATCGACCGTGGCTATATTTTGCATCGTTATATCTAAACTCTCGCCGTATCCGCCGCCGACAATGTAAAGGCTCGCGACCGGCCCAGTAGTCGTTAACTCGAGAGCTCCTGCTCCTCATTATGGTCGATAACTTTAATCACCGCTTGCGCAACCACTCTTGCCGTCCCTATTCCGTGCCAGTCAACAACGATGGCATCAACCGGCGTGTGTCACTCTAGTTATTCGCTTTTATCGTTACGCAGGGTTAACTCATCTACTCGTTTGCAAGTGTTAATAAGATGCGAAATTTAACGTCGCGATAAATTTATCCTTCAAATAAATTCGCTCGCTTCTGTAATTATCACTGACTATTATATTTTTGTCATATACGAACGTCCGAGAAAGGCACGTTTTTAAACGCGTCAATCTAAAACTTAAATAGCTGTTATTTTTTATATTGCTTTAAGTTAATTATAGTAATATCATATTTTTAATTTTAATTTAAAGATATTGAATAACTAACGTTTTAAAGAGCTCGTTTCCCCATTATTAAAAATAACCATATAAATCTAAAACTTAAATAGCTTTTTCTCCATATTACTTCAAATTTATTAATAATATATCGATTTTATTTTCAAGACAAAAATATAAAATAGCTAACGTTTTAAAGAACTTGCTTATATTATTAAAAATTAACAGTTTCTAAATCAATTAAATTCATTATACTGTTATACAAGAAATAATAATTTAAAATATGAAGATATAAATTGTATCGCAGAATACTTTCTTGAAATCCACAACACCAATGGAATAACCGCTTTCGTATACGTATTATTTAATTTATCTTGCAAAACTGTACGACTCGTATTGTATATTTCCGTCCGAGTATCAGTAACGGTCTCAAGTAAATACATAACTCGAGCCAAGGTACTCTATTTCTATACTATAGCTGATCGGGGAATTACTTGAAATAGTATATGATATCCGTTGCCGCGCTATTTCCGTCAACCGAGAGATTGACCAGCTAGTGTCCACTCTACTCCATGAAACAATAACCGACCGCGCATCAGGGAGGATCGGAGACTTGCGTCAGCGTTATTTTCGAGAGGCAAGTCGACACCCCTTCGATCCCCGTCCAAAGGGATGGCATCCTTCACGTGTTATCGTGAGACACGCCAGGCGCATAACTCGATATCTCGCGACCGCGATAATGCGCTGTGCCTCACCGTCAATTTCTCGGCAATATTTTACACCGCGGAATCATGCACGGCCGACATATCGATCTACGTGTCGTGACGCAATAGCTGTACCTTCGCGGCGGTGTAATTTCCCCCGGAATAAAGCACCCACTTTCGGAAAGCACGGTCTTTCTTCCCGGGCGACCGAGTGGCCGTCTCTGCACGGGCGGAGTGTTATTTTCCCCTCGACAAGATTTATCACTATTTTATACTTTTTGAAAAAGGCACTCGCATGCGCTGTCAGCCGAACGATGTCATACACAGCGACATTTGTACTATCTACAAGAATAAACGTGTTACGTCCTAACGTATTCGACTATACGTAATCGACGTTTTTTTTATTATTTTGGAATTATATTTAATTTACTTGCAAGTGAATTAGTTCGAAGCTCGGAATGAAAAATTAGCACAAGATTAAATACCATATTATAGAACTATTACTTTAATTTAAATATAAACAGTGAATAATATTTAAATATATTGGAAATATTATATATATCTTTACGAAACATTAAAGTTTCGAATTTTATTCTTTTTTCATCGCTACAATAAATATTTTATAATAAATATATATAAAACGAAAGGTTCTATCGCGTTAAGCTCTTCGCGAATTTTCACGCAATTCTCGAAAAATAGAATACCTCGGGACGACCTCACAAAATACACCTATATTCGCGAGAACCCTCAATTTCCTGCATCCCACGATCGTGTCTTTTCTGGACGCGTATCTGCGAGTTACCGGGATGTTTTTTCGCGGATATTTGCACGAGCTACGTACCCCGGCCATCTCGAGGTCGGTGACGTCCAAAATCGACCCGCGGGTGAATTTCGTCCATCTTCCCCGCGGAGATTATAAAATTCGCCAAGAAATCGTCGAGCCCGTCCGACCCGTCGAATATTAATGCACGCTGGCAAAGGAACTTATCGATCACCCAGTGCATAATCCCAGAAGTATGAGGAGTACGGCTTTCGAGATCTATTTCCAATATGTGATTTCACGCGTGTACATCGCGGGATACTCTCGCGGGGAATCTAAGTTTCGCCCTCGATCTCGCATCTCGCTTCGAACTCAATCTCGGATTTCGAACATGACGAACTAATACCGAGTAAAAAAGAAACGTTAATTAATCACAATCGTTTTCTTTTAAAACACGGTTAAAATAATGATTAGTTAATATTTAATTTTAATATTTTTAATTAACGTGAAAACTAATCTAACAGAAATTTTATAATATACATGAATATATTTAAAAATATGTTAATGTAGTTAGTATATTCATATACTGTTGGAATAAAAAAAACTTCTTTTTATTTTTATTCCATTAACCATTCTATTCTTTTCTACGAACAGTTTTTATTTAAAAAAAGTTGTTCAAAGGAAAATGTAATTTTGTATATTCCTATTAATCTATTTCTAATTAATTATAATTTATAAATTAATTATAATGCAAGAAATAATTGGCTCAAATACCACGTAAAAGTGTAAGAATATTTGAAAGCATTTTAATTTTGTTGAATTAACAGTGAATTCAAATATTTAATATATTGTACAAATGTTCCTTTTGAAGCGTTAAACACTCGATAAGCTTCAAGCAAAAGTAAGTCATAGGAAGTTCGCCGCGTTAATTTTTAAAGAGCATTCGACTGTGAGCCGTTGATAATGTCAAGTAATTTCTATCATTTAAAAATATATTTTCAACAAATATTAAAATAATCATGCATAGATAACTCTTTTATTCGCCATATTTAATTAAGCAGAAATTACGATTATACTGTAACAATTTTATGCGTTATAAAATTAATATCTCGTAATTATGTATTTTACACGCGCGTTATTGCTCGTAAACGTCTCTCTCCCTTCCCTCGGTTCTCGCAGAATCCGCGACACAACTCAATTCACCATTACGCGCATCTGCAGCGCAAATCGTAATAGACACCGTCATATTTCGCGTTCAACGCGGCCCTTCGAAGACTGCGTTTACGGCCGGGCTCACTTTTATGATTCTCCAACGAGCGAGCGGCCGTTGTTAAAAGGAATACATCCCGCGCCGTTGTAACATGATTCGACTTTTACAACTTAAAACTTGCCAATTCCAAGTACTTTGCTATTGCATTGAAAAAAAAAAAAAAAAGAACGTATGATACTTTGGTTATATTAAGAAAAAATCAGATGTCTACGTTAATTAAGAGAATAAATATATGCCCGAGTGGAAATTTATTTAACTAATCTTATTTTGCAGCTAGTGGTTAGATCGCGCAGATTAAATATATTTCTTAACTAATGATTAGCTTGGTACTAGCCATAAATTATAAGAAAGTATTTATTATTTAGTGACTATTTTTAAAAAATAAAGTTGTCATTTAAAAAAAAGAACAAAATCTGTCTAGTATCGGTCGTCTAGTCACTGTCCAGCGCGGACCATGTATCTAAATAGTTATCTAAACGGTTTTCCCCGCGTACTTGTTTACTGTTGTGTGCTGACTTTACGTAACGTTCGCTCGACTGCCGATTTCTGGCTCAATGCTGGACAGTTTTGCTAGACAGCCACGAGATGAACCACGAATTGGCTAGCTAATTATTAGGTAACCGTGGGAATCAATTTCCACTCGGGTGTTTATTAATTAATTATATACGTCGCATATCCGTTTGATTGCGTTACGCGGATCGATATTATATTCAGAGTAGGCAGTCTTTCTTTCGGGGTAGGGAAAGAATCCTTGGAAATCCCGTCTCATGGCGTTTGCCATGTCCGTCTATCCGTCGTTTCACCCATCCATCTATCCACGAGGGCCACGGCGGGCGCCCTTTTTCACGTCGACACGCCGCCGAACGGGCCCCGCCGAGTAGTATCGATCTTGCCGGCGGAATAAAAAGGCGATTCGTTTCTCTTTCTCGCGACGACGACGACGGGCACGAGTTTGCATGCGGACCTCGTAAACCCGCGCTTCCATGACTCTTCCGCGACAGCGGAGCGACCGTGACGTCGGGAATCGCGCGCTCTACGTCTCTCGACTGGAGAACAAGCGCGGCGGAAAATGGCAACTGAGCTATGAAGCCCGTTGCCCTGAAAAAGGAATCAGAATGTCTTTCAAGAAATTAAGCCCTTAATTCCTCGCGACTTCCCCGGGGAACCCGAGACGTCCTGCATAGTTAAAAGGAATCCTTTTTTAAGTATAATTAATTACGTTAAATGAGACGGATCGTTGCTATTTTATTGAATGTTTTGTTTTAATTGAAATATTAAACGGCAGTCTGGCGTCAATAGCAGAAAGATTGAGTATAAATAGAAATTTTTGATCTCTATAAATGACTCTTTTTCCGAAAAATTGTCTCGTAGGTGATATATAATTTTATTCTACTTCTCGATTTAGTTGTGTGTGTTTTTTTAGCGGCATCGCTCGTCGAATTGTATTATACCTCACTCGGTACATGTCATTAGTTTACATAAACAAATATGCGACGTGACGTCTACGAAAAGCGAAAACGACGAGCATCGATGCTAAGAGACGCAATACATGGGAGTTATGCGAATTGACATTAAGGAGAAACAACGTCGATCTTTATTCCGTAAGAAAGCGGCTTGGAAACGGGGAACTTCGCAGAGTGCATGCAACGTCATCGGCTATTACAGTCGCGCGCAATATTCCGAGCAAAGGCGGCACGATAACGCAGTGGTTTATCAGAAATTCTTTTCTTGCGAATAAATCGCAATGCGCGGGTTTTTTCCGAGAAAAGAGAGAAAAAAAATTACCCGCCGTCTTACCCGAGGAAAGCAGAAAAGTCTACTTGAATATTGAAGCTAGCGAAATACATTTAAACACGTGACATTTTATCGCTATCGTTAAATCGTTTGACCTCATAAATATTTTCGAGTATAAAAAAGTACACGTTATTAAAATAATGCTCGGTTTTAAATAAGAATGTATAGTATTAGAATATCTCGCTCTTTTTAATTCACAAAATATGTGAATATATTACCAAGAATAAACTTTAAATTCAAATAAATCGATCGTAGAGAGATAAAAATAATTCTAATTTTTTAATCTATTTCTTACAATATTTTTACATTTCTTTTTCGACATAAAAATGTGAAATGAGATATATTTAAGCCGGTTTTAAGCATCTTATCTGTCATCGACGTAATATCCGTAGTCATGAATCGCACGTTCTTTCGGCAAATTCGCGTAGAAGATTTCTTTCGAATAAAGATCAATGTTTATCTTTAATGTCAATTTTAATCATACGGTAGTACATCTTTTCGTCGCCTTGGCTTCTCGCAGATGTCACGTCGTGTATCCTGCTAAACGGTCTCTCTCTTCGATCCCGTATGCCAGCCGTCGGAGAAAATCGAATCTCGTCCGAAACTAATTTTGTGCCTTTGTAGAAGAGACGTGCGCCATTACTGCCGAGCGAGAGGAAGTGAAAGGGGAGGGTAAGAGCGGAGGGATGGATGGATTCCTAGATTTCCGATAGTATTGAAATCCGTCGAAGTGAAAAGCAAATTATATGAACTCGCTTTCTTCCTCTTTCCCTTTCTCCCATCTCCATTTCCCTTTTACCAAAGAGAGAGAGAGAGAGAGAGAAAGAGAGAGGGAGAGAGATAAGGGGTGAGAGGGAAGAAACGGTGGCGGGTCCTTTGATGTTTCCGCTGTCGAAACAAAATGGCCCGCATGCTCTCGGGAACGAGATATCTCCGCACGATACGCAACCCCGAGTAGGGAGGTGACTCTCGAGCCCTTCGTCGAAATGCTCCGAGAAATTATTAAGTCAACTATAAACGGGGAGAAACTGCAAGATCACACGGCCGGGCACTAGGAGCTACGCGGTAATTGGAGTGCGATCTTAGAGAAAACGATTTTAAGCTGAAATAAATTTAATTCTTGCAAAACGTGTCATTCTTTTTCGCGCGCAAATCACGGCGTTGAAGTACCGGAGAACTTAATCGGGGAACTTCGTACTTGGGAAATCCATTAAGCTGTTTTCAGGAGGCGGAAGGGCGATATGAATTTATTTAGCTCATCTATATTTCTTTATAAAATTTATTTATATAAAATCTCAAAAGAGATTATTTAATTCTATTTATTGTTAGACGGAGCTTTTTCTTTCTTTAACACGCGTGCGTTATTATAAAGTGAGAATTAAAATTAAACGTGGAACATGATCACGGAGGCGGCGCCGACGTAAAATGGCGTCACGACGTGCCTATGGGATGCCAGATTGCCACTCGTGTAATTTTCACAAAAATTAGCCAGACTCCAACGGGCCCGGCCATCTTTTGGAGAAGGGGGGACCATTTTGAAGGGTTGAAACCGCCGCCGACGGTTTCACGCTCCGATCGGCCTAACGAGGTTTCGTTAGGCATCCCTTCGCCCTGGCATTCGCCCACCGCCATCGGCTTAATTGTATAAATATTAGATTACGCGTAGGGTGCGCGGCTGGTAGCATAACGCCAAAATCGGACGCGAATTTTACGCTCTGCCGGACGGATTTATTCGCGGAATACAAATTCGCCGGGGTTCGCCGAAAGTTAAATATTTTCTCTCAGCCATAGATACTCTGAAAACCAAGCATACTGAAACAATGTAAAAACCTAGAAATAACTTAAAATACATTTAACGTCAGTGAAATTAAAGCAAATATTTTTAATCTTTCTGTATTGTTTATATGAGAAGTAATATTAATATATTTTTGATAATTTTAATTTTAAAAGCGTATTAAACCTTATAAATACCAAAAAAGAATTTTTAATTTCAAAAACGTTTTACGATTAAAAATAATAGACGTGGAACTTTATTGCTGAACAAAAATTAACAAACTCCCTTTTTTTTTAAATATGTCTTGAAATATCAAATATGTATTTAATTTTTAATTTAATTCTGAATATTTCAAATCTCAATGTAAAAATTATATACGAAAAGATGATAAATTAAATATAAAAGATGAAGAGAATGGCACATAAATCGGAAACATTCCGAGATTTCTTTGATTCTGCGTATCGTTTTACTTTGCCGAAAATTGAATGACGCGCGTTGGGTGCTCCTTACGTCGAAACGAGATGTTTATTTATCGCATTTAATATACGCGTGGGATACAAGCCATGCGAGTGGAGTTCGCGGAGTTCGCCAACCGACGAAACAGGTGGGTGTCGCCGTGCTTGTGGCGGCTCCATTCAAAACCACCTCTCACCCTCGCGACCTCGCTCTCGGCTTGTAAAAGAGACGCCAGACATAACCGGGCGCGTGTTACGCCACGAACGACGTACGTGTGATTTATCCGCGCGAACAGGTGTCAACGATACGCCGGTTCTCGTATGTGAACGACAGGTAGATGGTCTGTGACACGACGTCTCTCCTTTGCCCCGACTTTCCATGCGGATTTACTTTCGCGGCACCGATTTTCGAGGGTGAACGCACCCTTGTCCACCATTGCGCAGATGTTGGAACCATCATTTAATTAATAGGGAAATCAGGCACTTCTGACAGCAAAGATTATAAAGAATTTCAAACGTTTTAAAAATTTATCGAAATTATTATATGTTACTTAATGATATAAATATATAACAACAATAATAATAATTTTTTTAATGAGTAAAAAAAATAATGGATATTTTAAGCACGATCTAATAATATTTTCTCACGTCATCGTTTGCTATTTCCCGACCCAACCGCTGTTTGCACTGAAACGTCACGTCTATTATTAATGAATTCCATACCGCATACGTGAGTGTCTGCTCATCTCGTAATCGACTGCAGCCTGGCCGGCTGACTTGTTACTCATAAGAGAAAGATCAAAAAATAGCAACGACCCGAGAATGCACTCCCGTGACGCATCCCCGAACCGACAAAACTCGCATACGAAATGCACGCCGAAGCATTTTCTTCGCCGTTCTCGAGAAAAGTTTGCTTTGTTAGCGGAGCGAGCTTTTCCTTGCCAGGCTGGACGTAAAGTTGGAGGAGATTCAGTTCCCGACCCACCGAGCTAAAATTCTTGACGTTCCTCCATACAAAATTACCGTTTCGACCACGGAAAAAAAAAAGAGAAAAAATAAAGGACGAAGAAAGAGAATTCGTAGACGCTGTTAGGGTAGTCCTGCGAACGTGACCGTCTTGTTTTTTATATTTGAGAAACTTTTTTTTTTACTTTTTTGTTGCTTTATACTTCCGGTACTTTTTTATCTATTTATTAATAAAAAAAAAATTTTAAGTTAGAAACTTCTTAATAATTTTGTACAAATTATGCAAACATTTTCAATATTTATCTGCAAAGTGTGTATCGATGAATTGCAAAATTTATACGCGACTACAGCGTCCAGTGAACATAGCGCGTTTGCTTTCATAATCGAATTCGCACGACACAACTACAGTGACTGCGATGCTACAATTTGCATCCCTGGTGCAATCACCGGAACAACGTACATCCAATCGGGTTCTGCTGATCAATCGGGACGAACTCCTCGGCGAAATAACCGGTGGCTACTACAATGGACCGAAGATATCGATCGATAATAATCCATTGTCGATCGATCGGCGCACGCCGGAAGAAGTGTATAACGACCGGCGCCGTTATTAATTGCGGTTACTATCGCGAAATTGCCCTTTTAAATCATGCTCGGTATGCATCGGCAAATATTTCACCAAAGGAAGAGAAAGGGTAGGGTGCGATAGCTTTTCGCAAATGCATCGATCGATTCCGAATATTTATGCGACGTCGATAATGAATCTCGTGGCGAAATAACGCGAATAGTTTCTTGGAGTATGAACAGGTCCCACTTCACAGGAGACGTTTGTGTATAATTGGCCATTAACCAATAGTTACGTATAAAATATTTTTTATATTTTTTAAATCAATTTAACTTAATTTACTTATTTTTTTCATTCCTTTTAGTGAAAATATCGAAAGATATTGTCATCTATCTTAATTTTTCAATCATATGTTTGTATAAGTTTCAAATATTAAACTTACATCGAAGTAAACTTTACTAAAATTTACTGAATGATGTATCTCTCTGTATTTTGTTTGATTTTCCGAAGTTTATTTCCTAAAAAGTTTGCCCCCCTAAGTTACCTAACTCGGAAATTGAAAATATATTTTCTCAGTTTTATATTCCGTAATAAAAGTTGGATTTTTTACTCTCTCTTCTTTTTTTATCACGTGTACATGATTCCGCGAGAATTATTTTTTTCTACAGGAGAACTATTTATATAAAATCATCTGTACGATTTTTGAACTACCGAGCAAATTTACTTTTCGCGTAAATTGCTTAGCAATACTTTTACGTAGGTATGAATTTTCTCTTACTTGAGATAAATCTCAAATGCCTCGAACCGAAACCAACGAAAGGAATTACATTCACCGAGAGAAGAATACAGTCACTTTGAGACCTAACCATAATTTTATGTATAGAATTATAGAAGCGTTTTCCAAAATATCGTTCTAACAAGACTGCGTTTTTATTATCATTGTCAAGATTGTGAGATCGACAAAAGAAAGCGGGTTAAAATAGGTGGGCTGTTGACCAAAAGGCAGGCTCGAATATCTCGACGAAACGCGTAACGTGAAAAATACATTTTGTACGAAGAATTAACATCGTTTTTTAAAACCCGCTCTTTAATATTTTACATTTATGATATTTCTAACCACGAACACGATTTAGTTAATTACAAAATTAATTAAGTTTATCATATATGTCTCCAAAAGCACGGGAAAATTATAGTCTGGCCCAAAAGCAGCAGTACTTTTATCAGTGTCGAAATACGTTTGCTCGCACGCACATGTACGTCGAAATTGTTACTTGCGCTACTCGCAAATATATTTTGCTGGGGTTGATAACAGGACTTGCCGCGGGATGGTCTGTTCTTGCGAATCAGCGACGTAGACGGGATTTTGCTTGTTGTTCTGGCTTACAATCTGGAGTGCGTCCAAACGGCCGAATCCGGGCCGGGTATCTATTGTCCCAGCATCCCGGACCGCCATCTCGCCTAGCGATAACATCTGGCTGTCCCCTTATAACGACACCTCGAACGCGCCCGATTATTTGCCCGCCCGGGCGTTTATCCTCGGGGAATCGATTCGTCGCGCATAGATCTTACCTTACCCCCTTGTGTAAACTGTAAGCCGCAACAAACGGCTCGCTGCCGTCGTCCGATTTCGAGACAATGAAGACTAGTATCAGACTGGTTTAATTCGCGCGAGAACCGAAATCTTCATTTTCAAAAACTATTGAAAATTAGCCTTCAGTGAACGCGTGAGATATATATTTTTTTTCTTTTTTTTTACACCCGAGGCTTCTAAAAAATTTCTCAGCTTTCATGAACGCCTTTTCGATGTAAATCGATTTTTATCAAAAGGATTAAATGGAAAGATTTAACTTGTTTTAACTTTGCTTCTTAAATAACAAAATTATATTTTGTATGCAATGAGACAATGCGTTGGAAAAAGCTGTCAGCGCGAATGCTGTGCTAAAATGAAATGGCGAACAATTATTTGCGAGTGATGTTGAATGATTACCGAAGTCGATCTTTATTCCTCGTCTCTATTATAAGCACTGTCATGATCATTAGCGGCTAGCGGCGGCTGCACGCGAATGCACTGAAAGCTAATGGCCGACTATCATTTTTCTGCTATTATCTACCGACGAACTATTAATATTCGAGCACCGACCACTTCTCTCGTGTAACGAGAGCGTAAAACAAAACGCGGTGTCGCCGTATACATACATACGGCGACCTGAAATCATTATGCCGTGCCTCAATTTATTAATTATCATAAGGTGTGATTGTTAAACGTAATTGTATACGTTTTATTTTAATTAAATCGTGCAAATCATCGAGGAGTGAAATAAATAGAATTATCAAGCCGCGTGATGAAAATACTAGGCACGCAAAACAATACGATTAACTGAACAACAGTGACATTTAAAAGTTTTAAAATTCTAAAGAAATTAATAAGAAGAAATGTAATTCCATAATTTTTTTTCCGCCCCTTAAAAAGCCTCGTCAGAAATAACGTCGAAAATAGCGTCGAGTACAACGTCAAATAAGAAAAAAAAAAAAAAGATTTGCGGGTGGGATTCGACGGTTTCAGATTTAAATCTACGTAATGCGCAGCTTAGTGCACTAATCACGCGGCGTGTTATTTTGCTGCATATATCGCGGCGCAGGTAAGGGAACAAGGTGTTCCGTGCATCGCGAGAATATTATTGCCGCCCGAGTAACTTCAGGAATGGAACTCTGGCGCGATGCACCTTGTCTTCCATATTCATTAAACTATTTAAAGCGGCCATTATGGCTCTACAACGGCACCAGCCGTTGCAGAACTCTCCAACACATCGACGGCGAAACTGTTACACGCTCAAAAACTTGACCAACAATTTATTAGCACATTCGCGTTATTCTCGACAGCCACGGGCGGGTCGCCGTATTCTTTACCTCTTGTTCCCGGGTTATTCACCATTTTTCCTTTTGCCCCGCTGTCCCCCTGCTTGCTCGCTTTCGCGTGACCGCATGACATGTTCTACTCACATTCTTGCTCTACGCATGGCCACGTAATCACGCAAATGTGAGGTAGAGGGCAACAAAGGGAGAAAATAGTAATTAATTTTTTCTCTTCACGCGCAGCAGATGTCATAAACATCTTGATGTCTAGATATAATTTTTAAAAAAACGTAAAACGTAAAAATAGAATCTAAGTTATCACGGGTTAAAAAAACAATTATAGAGCTGCTTTAATAATTTCGACAAATTCTTGAAAAGATCTCACTTGAGCAGAAGGTAAATTGATTATCTACGTAATCGCGTCTAAAAAGTTCAAGTCTAAAAAATCACGATTTAATATAGAATGCTTTTTTTTCTCGCATTTATGAGGGTTCTAATTGTCAGGAATGTAATTTTCTGATACAGTTATTTCTTTTTCTTTTCGAGCGTTTAAGCAAGAATTTTATGTAATTCGTGTAATACCGTTAATACGATTGAGAGCTAAATGGGCTTCAGTTTTACGCTGTCAACAGCACACGCGATCCGCTCCGGGCGTTAATGACGACTCTTAAATCGACTACCCGTAGCTGATATCCACTTCATCCCCGTGTCCGCGGCATACGCAGCGACAAAGCGCCGCAATTGCAATATACACTGAGAGTGCACGAGAGACCTTTCATTTCCGCCGAAACCGCCGCTCGCGGTGACACCTTTTGCCCCGCGCTTTTGCCGAATTACTTGCGGCTGATTAAATCCTGTCCGGTAATGCAACATCAAAGAATATCGAAGGATGTCTGTCGACGACTACCTGGATCACAATTAAATATAGACGCGCGGCGCAATCCTTCGATTGCAGTAGAAGTTCGAAAATCTCCAATGCGAAAAGGATATTTCATGATATTCTATTTAATTGTGATTTTTATTTCTGGTAAAATTAGGTCGCGACTGATTAAAATCTGACGTGTTTTTCAAAGATTTTTTGACTTCAAAGTTTTATAAAATAAATTACTCAATGCTCGATACAGCTAGGTATAGTATTGCATTATATAAAATACAATCAGACTGCTTCAACACCTCAAGCTCAGAGGAAAACCGTATCAATGCTGCATGATGATTACTTAACTCGGTGAGCTATTATACGTTTAAGTAGTTATCGACTTATCATACTGTGGTTGTGTTAGTTAAACAAACAGCTCCTTCCGATCTCTCGTCTTAAGTCGTCGTGTAAACAACCAAGACTATCTAGTTATTCGCATGCGGGTGCTCCGGTTTAACTACCGTAAAATATGATCGCTTACGCGGGATGCGAACAAATAAATCTTGACTTATTTAGAGTCAATAATTATACAGATTATTATTTTTTTTTTCTTTAAATTCTTTTGTGTGTAATTTAAGAGGCGCGATAACTGATTTTTTAACTAACTGCTTTTTTTTATAGAAAATATATAAGACTAAAATATTTTTTGAAAAAGCAATAGTAAAACTTTGTTAATCTTAAATTTTCTCTATTTTCTATTTTTTTTTTTTTTTTAATTATTTTCTTTTACGTTGTATGATTGTTGACTCATTCTATATTGGATTCCCCTTTTATTTCGTGCTTTGACTTTAAGATAAACCTTCTTGTACTTACAGTTAAGCTTTACTTTCCTGCGCGCGGTTCAATATCCTGGAAATTTGGTTCTGCTCGCTGGCCCGATCAGTTAGCTGCATCCAATCTGTACAGAAACACAGGACGAGGATAAAAAAAACTATCGTTTTACCCTGTTTCGTAATTAATTTGGCCATTAATCCACCGGTAAATTAAACGAGAGATAAGTTGGGCAGCACACGGACGATTATTAATCACACATATCGGCATGAATTTTTCGGATTTTTCAATTTCCTTCTTTTACCTTTTCGTGATTTAAAAGCATTACTTCGCTATTAAAAATATTCTTAAATACGTTATTGGAGATAAATATGTATACTAAATAATGAGATAGAGCGCTTGTGCTATTCGAACACAAACGTATAACGATTTTTAAGAAGGGACATGTTATGCGTTAATTTATTCGTTTTTCGTGCTCGCTTATATGCGTACTCTCATGTCGCGCATATTCCGCCAAATATTTCGGATTTGTCGCGTCGCCGGCCTACCTGAGAGAATTTGCGCCCTGTGTTTCGCGCGTCTAATCGTCACCGTCGGGAAATTACATCGAGTTTCCCGGCTGCAAGCCGACCGTAATTTACACCGCGCGGAGACTACACGACATTCCGCGCGGCCCTTATGGTCGCGCCATTGAACATCACGAGCGAAAAAGGAAAAAGAAAGAGGATTATTAATCCCTAGAAATTGTAAATCTCCGATTACACGCGACACTTTTCTTCCATTTCATTTTTAACACGACTCAAAAGTCAATTTTACGCCAAACGGCGAGTGTTGAACGTTTCCTCTCGATCATAATAATTATCCACAGAAATTATTCGCAAAATCAACTTCGATCTTTATATTCTTCTTCCTTTTTCAGCTTTTAGATTAATTTACATTTAAATGCAAATGTTTGTAAAATGTTCTCCCTCATCTGTAAATATAGGGCGTGTCGCGAGCGCAGTCTCGTATTCAGGAATTCCTTAATATTTCGAGTGCTTGTTGATGCGTCGCGAAACCTCGAAAGTAAAGATAGGAAGTGGAGTAGAGAAAACAGCGAAGATCCGGCACTTAGATCAAAGGCACGAGACGTCATCATCGAAAAGATTGCAAAGGCGGAACTGTTTTCATTCGTTTCGGCGAAAATAAAGAGCGGAGTTACTTTAAAAGCGATAGAATCGCTTTGCGATTTACGGTAGCCGATCAAATTGATTTAAAGTTTACCATAATTTCGGTGAGCTCAAATACTTTCTGTACATCGTTAAGAAAGTAATAAAAATATAATACTTTAAGTAATTAATAAGGATATACATTTTGCTCGTACCTGAACTTTTACGTATATTCGGCGAACGATACAATTCCAGTACAAATGATTCTTTTCTCTCTTTTCCTATTTTCTTCTCAAATATTCCTTTTTCCACATCTCGTGCGTGGAGAGCTTCTAAGATCACTTTTCCTTCCGTGAAAGTAATATTCTCGTACTATATGCAATCGTTATATTTTTATATGAGCGACTATCTTTAAAAGAATTGACGACCGTCTCACACTGAGATATTGACTTTGTCCAAACTGATTTCGGCCTGTAAAACGAGCCGCGAAACGCGGTTGTTTATACGCGGATCCGGACTAACCTTAAAAAGACTGGTCTAGCAGAGAAAAGAGAGAGAGAGAGACAGAGAGAGATGTCGACTTCACCGCCGCTGACTGCAAACTGTGCTGCGCGTACAAAACATCTCTCTCTCTCTCTCTCTCTCTCTCTCTCTCTCTCTCTCTCTCTCTCTCTCTCTCTCTCTCTCTCTCTCTCTCTCTCTCTCTCTCTCTGTATCTCTTTTTTCTCTGCTACTAAATTTAATGCGTTAAAAGATATAAACTATATGCCGAATGTCATATTAAATATTCATTCAATGATAAATTTGACGTAACTGTAATGACAGTTTCAGACTCGCAATTTATTAATTTATCATTGAATTAATATTTTTCGGCGTATAGTTTATATCTTTTAACGTATTAAATTTAGTAGCAGTGAGATAAACGAGTCGTCGACAACGGCGAAGTGCCTGCAGACGCAAGCGGCGCATGTGCCGTACCGCCGCACCCATAATAGAAACAGCTTTCTACCATTCCCCTTTCGGACACTGGCCCAGTATCGGTGTAAGAGGCGTCGCGTGAATGTCGATAGTTCTACATTAATTTAAGGAACGACGATGCATCCGTAGTGCAAAATACGCTCCGGTACCTACGTTCTTGCGGACAGCACCAGGGATTATTTATCTTCCGTTCAAAGTAAATTATATATTTATTTATACGTGAATTAATCTTTAATTCTTTTTTGGCGTTTGCATAACCTACAAATGATCGATTGATAGCTCCGAGCAAGCTCTGATCGAGCGGATTGACAATGAACTTTCAGTGCTATTACCTGCGTTTCTGCCGGCTTGTTACAGAAAATAGAATTTTCTGTAACACGACGAAACGTCGTTGATAGCACTGAAAGTTAATCGTCGATCAGATGGGTCGGAGCTTGCTCGGAGTGGGACTTAATGGTCAAGAATCGCGACGTTTATAGTTAGAAATTCGTCATATATTGAGTGTGAGCATGAGGGCAGTATTTTTGTGTAACGCATTATCGCTACGTAGTGGGTGAATAGAGGTGAGGAGCTCGGGCAGCTTACGTAACCGAGCGGGGGTGAGGGGTGAGGTCTACGTGACTCGCGCGCGCGACGATCACGTCGTAGCTGCGTACATGCGGCCGACTACGTACATGTGTTGTGCGCCAGACCTACGACAATCTTGCAACCTACACAATCTCGGTGGTATATAAGACTCGCGCGCGATGTTCACATTATCGTGTCGCGCACGATGCCCAGCTACGCAGCATCGCGAGCGAGTCTACACGCGCCGTAAAATAATTATTAAATTTTTACAGTGTATTTATACTTGTTATTCGTGCATTAAAACTATTGTTCTGTTTCAGATCCAAAGGAGAAGCTAAAGCGTTCTCGTTGCCGTTTTTCCTGGATCAAACTGCAGCCGATTCGTCAAATTCTTCTGGAAGTGCCATAGAGTATCGCGCGATATTAATTTATTTGAGAGTGTCACGAATGCCTTGTGTACTGAAGGAAGTTTCGGCCAGATACATGACGTCCTGAGAAGAGAAAGAGGCCTCGTAGAGGCGTTTTAGATCAGGGGAGTCAATCTCAAAGTAAGGATGTGTCATTTTAATCATAAATAATTTATTATTATTATTATTTTATTGGAAAAATAATTAGAGACATGTAATAATTTTTTTTAACAGCGGAAATTATTTTGTAATGTTAACATTTTAATTCTTTTTGTTTTTATATTACAGAATCCGACCAGATACATCCTGAGAGGAGGAAGCGGCCTCGAAAAGGCGTCTTGCATTAGCGGAGCCAACCCCTAGGTAAGAATTTGTCGTTTTAATTATAAGTAATTTTTGTTTAATAATTTTATTGAAAAAAATAATTAATGATGCGTATTAATTTTTTTTTTAACAGTGAAAATGATTTTATAACGTCTATAATTTAATTTTTTCGTTTTTATGTTACAGGATCATCAAAATTATAGCACTCCGCTCCAGCACAAAGATCAGTGAGTCGCATGCTATTTTTTTATAACGTAGCTAAAAATTTCGGGTGGGATAAATCTTAATGTACGCGGAAAAATTATATTAACATTATAACATAAAATAAAATAATTTAATACTGTCCCGCACCCCGTGAATAATATTTAAACTATAAAATAATGTTAATAAATAAAAATTGCGTTACTCGCGTATAACAATTGTTTATCACGTATAATTTAACTTTCTATTTACAGCCCAGTGCTCCAAGGATATTAATTAAGCAGAACGCTTGTTCTGCTTAGATAAAATCCGAAGGAGAAGTGCTCGTCGCCGAAATTACTGATTAAACGAGCTGCAGCCAGCTCGTCGGTCGTTTCGCGAGTGTCGAATAAGTTACACGGACGATAAAATTCTACTGTTCGATTTTTTACAAACTCGATTACAATACAGTGAACACGTGAGTGTGGGCAATGATTAGCTCTCTCGCGATTGTAAATTCATGGTCGGGACTTTCGTGAATGTCCAGTACGCGGAAGGACGACACGACAACCAAACTGAGAGGAGGAGGAAGCCCGGGATGGGGCATCATGCTTCGACGGAGCAACGTTTTGGTAAGAATCTTTATTTATTTGCTTAAAATTAACTGAGTTTTCTGATATTCATGTGAATAACTTTGTCATTGCAATAAAATTTTAAATATGAATTTTAATAATAAAGAAAGATAATTTGTATTTTAGAAAAAATTAATTTATTAGAGATTTTGTTGGATAATAAATAACTACATTTTTTGCTGAATTAAATAATTAATTAAGGCCACGTAAAAAGTTTATTTTTGATAGTATGACATATTTAGAACGTCTCTACAATTAATATTTTATATTTGTATGTTACAGGATTATCGAAGTTGTCTTGCTGTAACTCCGTCGCTGCGCATCGAACCGGTGAGTCTGCTATATTTTTTTTTATAATAATGAAATCTATGCGTCTTTGCTTTAAATAAAAAAAAACAACTTAAAAAGAATTTAAATATTCGAATAAATTAAAAACTATAGTTGCGTGTCGATAATTGACTCTTTAAACTTTAAAGAAAAAAACACATATGTGTAAAAATAAATACGTTTTTCGAAATAACATAATATATCACAAACATTCATACGATGATGCATCTCGCATGTATCTAACGCGAAACACTTCTCGTTTCCTTCCCGTACTTAATCCCAGTCATTAAATTTACATCATCTCGTTCCAAGTTTATCGTCGAACTTCAAAATGTCCTGTCACTCAGAGAGACTCGGGAAAATTGATGTAGATCATAATACCCCGTCATTTCTTCACGGACGACGATGGCAGCCTCGAACTTTTCGCGGAATATTTTCACAGCGAGGCACGAAAGAATCCATCGAATAATTACATTTGCGGAATCGCAAATCAGACGGTGATATCGCTCGCGAGTTCTCGATTCTTATTCCGCTTGAAAATTTTCCCTCGCCGCGGGCGCACGGGGCCGGATAATTCGTTCAAGTTGCCGGGAGCAGAGGAGGGGTGCGGGACCAAGAGAAAAACGGGGGTGGAAAAGCGCGTTTTTATTTTAGACGGAGGTCGCGGGCGAGCTGACGGCGCATCGAACTTCCGCTCGTCAGCTCGCGGACTCTGTTCAAACATTACCGGCGTCCTCCAAGAGTTCGCTACTCGCAAAGTGGATGATTCGGCCCATCGAACCGTGAATCTCTTCCCTCCCCCCGTCCCGCCGCAGAATCTCTGCAGGAAAGGGCGAGATTCTCTTGCGGCTTTTTTTTTTATCCGTGTGAAAGGAAGCCGCGTTTCCCGCGCGATTTATAAGGATACCGGCACGCCGGCGAGTTTGCAGCGTAAACGCGAAGAGAGTTTACCCCGTTTCAGGGTGTTTCTTATTTCTCCAGCTGGCGAATAATAGTTTACATGGAATAAAACATAAAATAGGTCTATCAATACTTCCCCACCGTTTCTAAAAGACTTGAATACTTGGATACCGCGAATAAAAACGTAGATTCTACGAAAAGGCGTTTTGCGTGGAGATATTGATCGCGTTCAGCAAAAGAAATTGAATATGGTTGGCGTATGTTCGAAATCCGACTAAAATTAAGAGCACATTGCAATCAGATTTACTATTTTTAGAACAATTGCAAAACAGGTTTTTTCGACCGCGCGACCATAGAATATTGGGGGAAAAATAAAGCCTAAAAAAAAAAATTTGGTGTCCGAAGCTTGAGTCAGTAACATGGCCGAGGTTAAACAACGTATTAAATGAAATTCCCGCTACAACGCGTGGTCTTGTCCGCGTAATTAACGCGCTACGCGGCCCAACAATTCCAACGGTTGCGCTAAAAACACGGCCATGTTCGTCGTCGTCGATATTCCGCGGTATTTCCACGAAAATTGAATTAATAACGCGAAGTTAATGTTCTACACAATTTTACAATAAACAAAGCTAGTATTGTATACAGTTTATCTTTACTTTTACACCGTATTGTTCGACGAACATTTGGGAGTTTCAAAACTTTTTTTAAAAACGAATTTACGTGGATAGATTTAGAAATATGTGACGATAGTAGACAACGACTCAACAGTTAGGCAATTGTTGCATTCCAAATAAAATTTTGATGGCGTTTAATGGTATAATATAATAACAAAATATATAAAATTGGTGTGTGTAATGTTCTTACACTGGGAAGAAAGTAAATTCATTATTACAAATTTTTATACCAGAGTATTTGCTTTAATAACAGTCACCGAAACTTATTCGAAACGCTACGTATATTCCCAAGATAAAAGTTCGAAGTACGGACTTAATATAAAAGAAGATAAAACATTTTTTTTTATCATAATTTTTTTTTCTATATTCCTCTTTCCTTGTCGTTTTTTGACCGTAGCGGAGTTCTAGGAAACTTTTTCGCGCGCTAAATACTTTATAAAGTAATTTGTTACTTCAAAGGAGAACATATATCTCCTTGGTTATGAAACCAAGTTCTCGCAGCCGATATTTTTAATTTCTTCGTTTTTTTTGGAGATATGTAAATTCAAAATATTCTGCAAAATTTTGAAATAAAATAATATTAAACACGTTAAAATGTTATACAATTAGTTGTATATATTTTGCAATTGTATAAAATTGTAGAAATTAATTATTTTTAATAATAAAAAGTTTTTGATAATTGTTAATTGAAATTATATACATATATTAAAATTAATTTTGTATATGTATATTATTTTAACGTAATTTAAACTTAAATAATTAATTAAAATTTTATTTTGTTGAAATATATTTTAATTGTAACAAAAATTAAAACAGTTACCTTATAATCTTTCCAAATAGAATTGTAATAAGTTTCGACTCAGTCTATTTTGATATGAGACCTGAATGATGAAATAGATGTGATCATAATTAGCACCATAATCATATCATAATATGGGCCCGCATAATAAGATCTGTTTTGTTCCGAGTTACCGATAATGTTGCAGTACAATTCCATTAATGTGAAATAGAATTCCAATTGGTGTTAATAAATGAAATTACACGATTCTGCTCAGCGAGAATTAAAACATAATATTTTAATCAACGGCTGAACTGAATTTTATGATTCGCTGAACTGATACAGTAAATTAGGAAGTAATTGCAAATCTCAATGGACAAATATACTAATTTAAACGCATAATTATTATTTTAGTGACATTAAGAAGAAAATTGAAAATTTTAAATAAATACTTAGTAATAAAAGAGAAAGTAAATAAAATTAAGGTATAATTACGTTATTAAATCTAACTACTTCTTTAATATATTATTTAATAAACTTTCTCAATTTTTATTATTTGTAAAGTTATTATTTTTTTTATTGTTATTTTATTTTTAAATTCTGCTATAACAAAAGAAGCTTTTGCGATATATGAAAAGGATTAGGTATTTTGATAATATTCGGTTGCGACATATTTTATACTAAATTGAAGTGTTCATCGTCGCAGAAATGTGGAAAACGTCCGCGCATTTCGCCATTTGCTCTAAAGCTCAAAAGCTGATAACCATGAAAAACGGTAGAAAAAGTGAGTTACGAGAACAGTGTTGAAACTTTTCGCGTTTTATTCTGCGAGGTTCGCTGACAAGCCGCCGATATAGAACGGTTCGACTTTTAGTAATTAGCTGCTCGCGTAATTACCATCCACACTAATTGTTACGTGGTGATCTATCGCTACCCGGTCAACTGAACAGTTAATTTTGGAAAAAAAAAGTTGATGGTACACTTTCCGGGAACGTTTGCCCTTGATAATATTTGATAGTAATAACTATATCACTAATTGGTACACGATTAATGTTAAAATAAGTATATTAGGTGTGATATATAATGTTGGTAATAACAAATTTGTTTATAGAGAAGTAAAAATATATATCGGAATGTATCCAAATAAAGCCGCAAAGTGGATATGTATTTTTTGCATTCACATATCTCACGATATCAGCTTTAATGTCGAAAAAGCCGCGGCGTGATCATCACGTAACCACGATCGTTTTTCACCCTAACTTACTCCGAAATCGATTCGATATTTTAGTCGAAATTTCGGCCGCGATACGCATGCATAACAAAGATATGCATACAACACGTTCATTCGACACGCATACATACGCGCACATACACATATGTACACAATGCGACCGCAATGCGCGCAAACCTTTGACACCGCAGCGCGCGATGGAATATTTTTTCCAAAAATTCGTCGCGGAACGAGCGATAACTGATGCGTTAGTCTGCCCTATAAATTTTTATAACAATGGAATTTTTAACCGGAGGAGACGACAGACGAAAATTCACCGGCGCGTATGACTTTTCATATCGTTAAATATTCATTAAATTACTTGACGGTGATAGCTCTTAATGGCTTTTCTGAATTAGGAGATCGAACAATTGAATAATTATATTTTAATATATTATTTAATTTATTATATAATATAATTCATAATGTATGAAAAATATATGGAAAAGTTGGCAGAGTATTATTAAATGATACATGGTTACATATATTTTTCAAGAATAATTTTTGAAACGCGATAACTTTAAGAGTCTCGCCAATCTTTTTCGGTTTTCTTTTGTTTTTTTTTTTTCGAGTAAAAGCCCCGAAAAACGGTAAAAGAATTTTCGAACTTATGGTGTGTACGCGTCGATCGATTTACGACTTGTCGACTAGTGAATGTCCGGTTTCCGAGAGAGATATTTTTACGAAATACCGAATGCTGAATGTAGCAGCAGACAAGCCACCGTTGTATCACTAGAAACCGCCGATCGGCGAAATCGTATTTCTACCCGAACACAATAATTTATTCCTTTATCTCCGATATTTGTAAAAATTATTTGATATTTCGTAAATACGCGTAGATAATGTTTCCTCGCATAAAAGACTGTCGTAGCATTATTTAATTATAAAAATAGATAAACATAAAAAATTAAAAATATAGGCAGATGCGCACTAAATTGATATAAAAATGAATAATTTTATCAGGACCTAACCGATTTTTACTGTAACGAGCAATCGCTTTAAACTCGTTATTTCCAAATCCTTTATCTGCCTTTAAAATTACCGCAAACGGAAAGTTAATAATCAATATGATGTAAAATACTCATAAACCACGTCAGGATTTCTATTATTACTAATTACTTTGCGTCATGTAAGGCACTTCATACGTCGATATATTTTTAACAAAGAGACTGACGAAGCTAGACAAAGCGAAAAACGCGGGCACTCGCCGCATTATTCGTTAATTACATTTTTCCCAGCTTTACTTACGCACGACCTATATACGCGGGAAAACTAATTTACCGGCTCGACTAATTTCCCATTCTTCGTCTCTCGTGGGACACGGGAGACTTTAAATTTTCCTACGGAGTACGTCACAACGATTTCAAGTTCCAAGGAAGTCGTATCTGCCCCGCGTTTTCTTTTTTATTTTCCCCGGAAATTAGAAAAATTATCTTAAATTTTCCTCGCGCTCGTCGTCAAATAAATCAATGACATAAATTTTGGGTTATCGCTTCTTACTTCTCATGAATCTTTCTCTTGCGTAAATAAAAAAATCTATTCGCCTAGTTTCTTTTCTTGAAACTCTTTCTATATTTAATTCTTCTTAACCTAAATACTTCAATCTAGTGTAATAAAAGAGTTTTTTAAATATAAATTATTCTTCTAATGTTAAAAATAATATTAGACATCAAAAAATTAATATTATAAAATAAATATTAATAAAATGCGTTGAACATAATGTTAATAAACGTATCAAATAACAGTTTAAATTTCTTTTTCTATTTCTCTCTCTCTCTCTCTCTCTTTCTCTGGCTTATTTATAATTTTTTAGGTTTGTATCTTTATTGAAGTGAAAAGGAGAAAGAGAGATAGGTAAAAAATGTTTCAATATGTATACATTTCGTTCGATTTGCAACGCAAAGTCGGCCACTTTCGCGAAATATTTCCGCATCATATAACATCAACGTTATATCTGCGTCTTTTGCTCGTGAAAGAGAAGAGATCGGTTGGATTAAAGGTTGGAATGAGAGGAGTTTCCGAGTCGTAATTCCGTCAAACTCGTAATTCCGTCAAACGTAAAAGTCGAATCGAAAAGAACGAAAAGAGAGAGAGAGAGAGAGATGATCTTCTTACGGTCTTTTCGCGGACTTCCGGCCGCTCGCGGGCGAGCAATTGAGGCGGTTGCGGCTGTTGAAGTGAACCTTTGACCTCGAGTAGCGCACTTGCGTGAACGTGCGCCAGTGGTTAACAAGCCATCCACTCGTCCCGATCAAACGTACGACGGGGTACATGGACCTAGCGTTTAGCTACGGGTGTCGCCGTAATTGCAAATCGCTCGTAAGATCCGCGATTGAAATTACGCGGGCGAACGAGTACAAAACTTAGATAACATGCCAATACTTTTACAAAACTATCCATATTTTAATAATAAATAATATTGAATTGAACGCATTTAAAACGTTGGCGAAATATAGATTGATGTTGCTAACGGTGTACCAGGAAATTGGAATAATTAATAATAATTGGCGTACGGGCGAATCTAATAAACAAAATTAAATTAAAAATTAATGCAGCGTCGTAAAGTTATATTCAAATAAGAATATTTTGATTTTCAGAAGTATCACTTCCTTTTAGAGAATAGATAGAGTCCTTAGACCTGGGAATAATTCTCGAGTTAAACATTCAAAATAATGCAAGGGGAGCGAAATTTGAATTTGTAATCGCCGTTCTCGAAACTGTTTTTAACCAACTAACATTGTAAGCTCTGCTAATTCCTACGAAACGATAGGATAAAGGATTATTCTTTTTTTTTCCTTGCGAAGATTTACTTTTTAATTTTTAGGTTTACGCGATATGTGAAAACAACAATCGGAATTGTGAGCGTATTAAATCTAAATAATTTCTAAATTTAAATAAAAAATTTAATTTAATATACATCTTTTTTTATTTACATATATATTTTAGTTTTTAAAATATTAATCAAAGTATATATAGGTTTATATACGAATTCAGTCAAATTTGAACTTTACGGATGAACACATTTGAATCAACAAATAATATCCCTTAAAATAAATGGGGAGTGTAAAGTGTATTATATACAATAAAAATAAAATATTTTTGGACAAAAATTCATAGAGAGATTTAATGCATCGCGTAGAGAACAAGAGAGAGGGAGAGAGAGAACGTGTTGCGCGGATTAATATTTACCAAGAGCGAAACAATGCATCAGTTACAATCACGAGTCGTTGACACACGCAGCACACATCGGTACATCTTCCGGTAATACATCGCGCACATCCGCGACATATCGAGTCGACGAGCAAATATGACTCGCGTAACAATTTTCCAATTTTTACGTTTAACTTACGATAACGGGGGATTACGAGTCCCGATACTCTATCAAGATAGAGAGGATGAAAAGGAAACAAATAAAAAGAATGCTAATATCGGCCTATCAAACGTCTCCTATTCGCTTCTCCGTGCTGGAAACGGCAAGAAGGATTTCATATCTAGACGCGTCCTTTATTTCCGCCGTCTTTATTTCTATTTCCGATTGAATCGCGTAAAATCGAAAACGGAAGCGACCGATCCGGATAATATGAAAGTCAATATCGCCGGCACCGCGCCGCCGCGAAAAGTACGCCCCCGGAGCCGAATTGAAAATCTATTTATGTCACCGATTTGAATGATTCGTCGAAGATGCAATTATGCTTTGTAAAATGCGCGGAAGAGTGCTTCCCTTGAATTTAACGGCCGAGAGAGCGCGGAGAGTCTCTCGGCTTTAAACATTAGGGGTATAGAGTATGTATCACCTAATTACCGAGCGTCATCGTCTCGTCTTCGCGAAACTTCGCCGGGATCAACAGCTAACCGGGAATCTTACCTGCCTGCGAGTTAATAGCTCAGCGATCCAATTAGCGACGTGGCGCGATCACGGCGCGTACTCTATTGCGAAAATCCCTATTTGACGTCTGAACGCTCCAATTACGTATCCTATCGCGAGCCGAATGCATTCTTGTATCTCACGTAATTACTACGAGCCCGCTAATCAGGCCGTAAACGTAATTGAAAAAAATCGTTCTGGAAAAAAAAACTAATCTTTTATAATCTTTTAATATAAGAAATGCGTGCTTTGCCGTTTTATATATATATATTTTTTTATTATTCTTGTTATTATTAGACATTGTGTATGTAAATTTGCAATTAATAATTTTAACTATATAATTGGGGAAATAAAGAACTAAACTCGAACATGAATTGTGGTACAATTGCTTAAGAGGAAGTACCAATATTTATCAAAGTATTAATCGCTTATCAATCCACATTGTCGTTCGCGAGTGTATTGCTTGCACATGCCAATAGTAGTAATTATGATTAAGTAAATAATAACAATAAACCCGCTAAATAATCAATTATAACCGATATTAGGTCGTTGAAAATTATTAATTTCGCAATTAATTGAGGCATTAAATAACAGCTCGCTGCGAAAACTACCTGGCAATGAAACAATCACTGCTAACAGTGTCAAATCTCGCATATATGATATTTATGCATCGACGTACGAATGCACGCCCATATACGTATACTATAGCAAATATGAATAATGAAAACCAGCTCGGAGCTACCTATTAAAATCGATCTCTCTTTTAAAGAAAAAAGGGGGGGGGGGAAAGATTTTAACAACCGGGAAGATTAATGTTTTACGATAGCTGTGACTTCACATTCAGTGCTTTCGCGAAACTCGCCGTTAATTAAGTCCACCGCTTTCATTTGCAAGTAAATGCGCCCGCTCGCTGTCGTTCATCCCGTCGTACTCGACAAATTTCCGACTATCGCGTTATCAAGCAGCGGCACGTTTTGAGCCCGGAAAAAAAAGAGAGAGAGAGAGACCGCTAACAGCACTTCGCGTTTGCCTGTTCGTTCAATCGTGCCACATAGTATGTATGGGCGGTCCATTTAATTAGAACAACGACGTTGCCCGACATGGCACGCCCAGAATGTCGGCGAATTCGATTTTCGAGCGACACACCCGGTAGATGCGCAATTTCGCGCAATCCCGTCTGGCAATTCATCAGGATTAATCCGCCGCTGTGATGCTTCGGCGTCGGTGTCGGCGTGGGTGTCGGCGTCGCGACGCGAGCCGCGCGCGTTATTACGTGCCGTTGAAGATGACAACGGCGGCGGAACCGCGTCTCGTCTACGTGATCGCCATAAAACGCGGCCAGTAGGGCCCATTCCCCCGTAGTCGCAAATACCTCCTGTGAAAGCTCGCAATTGATAACGCACGCGTAAGATATTGGGAGACAAGAGTTGTATCGTGCCAAAATGACTTCAACTTGTGACAGACATTATGATTCAAATCGGTTAATTAAAAAATGTTTATCAGTTAAGAAACATTTTTTTAATTCGCAATTAAAAGAAATTTTCTTTTTTTTTTTTTTTTTTTTACTACTAAAATAGAAGTGTTGGTTTTATATTAGCTTTTACGTTAATTAGTAATAAACATTTGGTAAATGATAGTTAAAGTAAATAAGTATGTGGAAAAGTAAAAAATTTAATTTCTGTTTCAAGCACAAGTTTGCTTTTTTCGTTATTTTTATTTCATACAATTAATTTGCATTGAGAATAATTTATGATTCTCATTTATCAGAATATTTCATAAATAATTATAAATTCAAATTTATAATATTAACAATCGGCGATCGCTATCAGATTTAATTTCTGAATTTACAAAGGATTTTATTCGTAAAGTCCCTTTGTGTATTTTAATATATTATGCATTTGTTATTTAGCTGTATACTTATTTATTTAGTTTAAAACTAATATCTCTATTTTCTCGGTATTAAAATATGCAAGAAAAAGGTAAAAAATTTATATGTTAAAATTGTTTCACGCTATGGCAACTCACTAAAACATGATACATAGCGAGTCTCTCGGATTGTTGACGTTCATTCCGATGAAAGTTTATCTGGCAAAATTAAAATCGATTTTCTTGTTTCGTTTTAATAGTATTTTCTAAAATGGAAAATCTCTAAATTAATATATATTTTAACTTAATTTTAAGTAAAAATTGAATATACACAGATAGTTGATTGTTCAATATTTTAATAATGGACAAAGCTTGCAGAATATTTTTCCCTTGTACACCTATATTTCACATACATATACGCGTGGCGTGAAACAGTTTAACATGTATTGCACGTACATATATGCGTATACATATGTATGAGAAGTGGCAAACGGCGCTCTCTTCGTAGAAAAACGTTCATCGCAATAGGGATGACTTTGCGATCGCGATACAACGAGAATTCGGAAGAGTGATCCGAATCAACCTGCAGTCCGGCAGGTCCGGCCAGTTGCCGTGATGCCTGGGGAATCGATGCCTTTGCATGATTCAAGCGTAATGTCCGTCAGTCGCATATGCACACACACACATGTCTGTGGATTTCGCTCTTTCCAGCGCGCTGTCTGCCCTCCTCGTATCGAGACGCGCTCCGCTATATGTACGTACAATCGGACCCGAGTTTCCCTCCCTTTTCAAACATTAATGCATCGTCTTTCGTCATGCAGTTGCCCGACGCCAACCCCGCGCCGCGACGGCGTCGACAAGGGGAAACGATCGCTTTCGTCGGAATACCATTCCCGTCCATCCCCCGGTTTTCCCTCCTCCCGGTGTTATTTTGCTGTTACAATCGCAACGAAACAATAGAGACCTCTCTCGCAACAACTTCTGTTTACAATAAAAATGTCTAAAAAAAAAAAAAAATTGATAACTCCGCGCGGTATACACAGCGATAGGAAGTCAATTTAAATTTAGCAGACGCTCTGTGGAAATTTCCTTTAAATCGGAACACGGTCCGCGTATTTTGTGGAAAGTAAAGTGTCCCACTTGCAATTAACAGATTACAGATTTGATTTTGAAATTTTATTTTTAATTCGACTGAATTTCCATTAAGTGCGCGTAAAAGAAATATGCTGTACGCAAATCTGCAATAATTTGCGAGTACATTGTGTAATTTGTATTCACGGTAAATACTATTGAGTTTATCGCAGCCCCGTTTATACATTTCTATCAACTCGCGATCGCGAGCGACCATAATGCATTATTTTTTACTCTCCCGCTACGTTATTCTCTCCCCCGCGATTACGCGATTGCCCGTCGATCGCACCATTCATTTCCCTCCTTCCAGCGAGTCGGAAAAGTTTTCGTAGCGGCGCCATAAACTTTCTCGGGCGTGCACGATCGACCATCGGGCACTCGACATCGGAGCGATTTTTGCGAGCTACGCGAACTCACAAGCTTTCTTTGTCGCTCAGCGGTATACAAAAAAAAAAAAAAAAAAAAAAAAACGCGGAATAACGTTATGTGAGATCCGCGTGAATCATCATCCTCGTGACGAGATCGAGAACCTAAACTCGCACATACATGTTCAGAGAGATTTTTATCTTCCGACTAAATCGTTTCTAGACCAATTACGACGTTAAATTGGTTTTCTTTTCTTCCGCCCCTCTGATAAATTAACGAAAAAGAGATTTTACTTAAATACCAGCTGACGTTTGTTCGATTTTTTTTTTTTTTTTTTTAATAGAGTGCTTACGTATTTGCGAATGTATTATGAATGTAGCCTACAAATGTGTAACAAGTGTATAATTATTAAAATAATTTGACATAGAGTTAAATACAGTTAAAATAAAAACGTAAGTTAATAATAATAATACAATTAAAATAAAGCAGGAGTTAGTAACAATATGGTTAAAATTTACTGAAAATAATTATAGATCTTTATACAAATAAAAGAGACAATCTCGTTTCTACGACAAAGATCAATTCGGGATTATTTAGAAATTACATATACACAAACCATTAAAAAATTATTATTATCCGTACGTTATAATTAAACGCAATGTTGTATTACATTACATAGACAATTAAATTATCTATTTCTTCAAAATTATTATTCCGAATACATTTCCCCGGCCCGAGATGCATTTATTATATGATTTTCCGCCGTGCATTATATTTTATTTCGCGGCCAAACGTATTATGGATTAAAAACGATAACCGGGATATTATTCGACACGCAAGTTGCACCACGGTGTGCCGTAATTGGAATAATATTGGTATGGCAGCAGCGTAGAGTGAATAGACGCGTGTGTGCGGAACGCCCCGCGGGTGCTCCGCGGTTTCCGCGTTGCACCTACGGTTCCTCTTATGCCTGCATTGTTAATGGAAATTCCGGATATAATCGTCGTATCTACGCGGGCTCGTTCTTGAACCGTTGCGCGACGACATTCGTTTCGTTTACCTTTGTTCCCGACGTGCGAGTTTATTGCCCTAAACACGACCGCTGTTTCGCTTGCGTCTCTTGTTGACATTGAACGCGAGAAATATATAAATTAAACAAATGCGGTTTACGTGTTCTCCGACCGAATTAACAATCTTCGCGCGCTTTAGGCTAAATGTGAGAGGACTCTGAACGGCAGCGAAATAATTTATCGCACAAATTTCATCGGGCTTGTTGGCGGCGGCTTGTTTATCGGCTGCTAAACCAAGGTTTTACGCGGCCAGTTTGATTTCAATCATCGGAAGTTTGTCGGAAGTTTCACGCAGAACCGCGCACGCATCGAAGAAGCGTTTAACGAGCGTGCGAAATATTTGCTAAAGGCTGCCGCCACGTGATTCGCGCGTTAACCCAGTTATGGTAATAACTATTCACGCGGTCTGGAATTGCAGTTATTTCCTTAATATCGAGCGGTCTAATTCGCGCCTCGCGAGGAAGAGTGATTTATCGCGGACGAGTTCGAAGGATTTAATTTCCGGACAGCTCGTTTAGTCCTTTACCCGCCCCTTTAATCTGCCTCCCTTTCTCTTTCTTTTCTTTTTGGGAAATGAATGATTACTTTTCAATTCGTATGGAAGAATGAACCCACCTTTCTCTCTCTTTCTTTTTTTTTTCTTTTTTTTTCTTTTTTTTTCATGTCTGGTTCTCCATACTTCGCCATCTAATATCGGGATAAATAAGTCTAATAAATTAATTGATCCTCGCCTGGTTCCGCAGGCCGTTACCTCACCCCGGCGTATAACGTCGATGATTTAAACCGGATTTTAAAGCGGAAGCTTCAATATATTTGAGAAATTTCTTTCCGATAGGCGACACGTGTAAAATCGAACACACTTGTCGAGTGATTTAACTCATTACGGTCGAAAACCCGCTGATATATTCTTGTTGTTGCTTTGATAAACGATCTGACATGTCTTTTTTTTAACATTTTATCGTTAATAATGTTAATAAATAGTTTAACTTGCAGGGTAAAAATTAAATTTGTCAAAATTTTTTTTTATTATAGTTATAAATATCATATTAATAATTTAATCATTTTTCCAAGTTTTTATATTATTTCTGAACTTTCGTCATTTATATACTAAAATAAGTTTTTTTTTTAATATTTAAAAGATTAGAAAGATTGTTTTAACCAACGCATAATAGAAAAGTTGACATAAATACATGGCAGTAATTAGCTTGACGAATATTGACGGACGATATGTCGACATGTTGTCGAATTAATTAAACGTTATTGCATTTTCGAGCAAGTCAAGACGTGCACTATCTAAAATTAGTAGTCGACTAATAGACGATACGTCATTCTATCTTCATTACTGTTGACGCCCCTTGTTCCCGTCCGATTCGTCGTGGTATTTTTACTCGGAACGTTTCATCGTTTCAACCGATCTAATGCGAAGGTTTTGGATTTCAGCGATTTCATGTTACAAGTACTTCCTTTGTCTCATATATCAACGTACAATTTGCGCTATTATTGCGAGGATACTTTTTGGAAAGTTTTTCATCGGATAGTATTAACGTTTTATGTTGTTTTTGTAAATTAAGAATAATTGAGACAGAATTAAATTTTTCGAGTACTAGATGGGTTAATTAAATTAATAATTATACATATACAGATTTATCTAGATGACGTAATTCGTATAAAGAGATCGTATCGTAGTATTATGGTTGGATTTAAAAGTTTTTATATTTTTCTCTTAGGGCGGTAATAAATTTAAACAAATTATACGCAGAGCAACTTTATTATTTATCCTTTAAGATACGCGTTTAAATTACGCAATGAGACGCAGAAAATAATGTTTAATTTTCTAGACAAAGGTAAAGATTTTAACCGCGTCGTCCATGTTAATTTGTATGCTGTCGACTTCATCATCAGCGATTGCCGCGGCTGCAAATCGAGTTCGCGACAAGCAGCGTTAAAAAAAAAAAAAAAAATGATAAAAAACGCGAGAGAAAAAAGAGCAGGCCAAACTGGTCTGAAACTCCACCCCGTCTGGTGTGCAAATGCACATCCTGAAAATTTGAAACTGTTGTCCCACTGGGAAAAAAGGAGCAAAGGCTAGGCGCGGCGAAATGAATCGCGGACAATAGGAAAATACGGGCGCGGCATAACGATATGACGATGCAACGGTGAGCAATTATGCGAACAAAGACTCGCGGACTTTTTAATTATTTCTGAAAATTGGATCAATACGCAATTAATTACGGAAAACTGCACTACTTTCCCCCGCGCTTTTATCATATTTATCGCTCGCTCAATGTGCAATCAGCCCGATTGCAGTGGTATGCATTACGAGTGTAACCGGGAAGCTTATGTTTGTCAATTAAAAGTCAAAGCGAATGAAAGTTCGATGGGATAAACGTGACGATAGACGCTGGTCAGCGTGCTTTGTAAATTGTTGAAATGCTATATAAAATCTATGAAATGTTAGCGCGACTCAGTGAAGAGGCTGTAGCGCGGCTTTTCCTTTGATCTGTGCGCCAACGGTAAATATTCGCATTGACACAGCACAATATTTTATAGTAGTTGGATTTCATAGAAATTCCGCGTTATACATTTTGCATTTCATTCGTCGATGTTTCTGGGAAAAAATCAGCGGGAACACAGTGGTTCAAGTTCTATTATTTCGTAACTCAATAAAGCTGAATTATTACACGTGTATACCAACACATGCGAGAGTATAACGATACGTTGTGAATGTAGTAATACATGTATGGGTGCAAACGCATGCTATGTAAATAATCATATAGTTATGCGGGTCCACGTTGCATTAACAATGATTCTATTAATAAAATTGTTTTCGATAATTTTTTAATTCTGCGCTGATTTTAATTTTTACACAGTAAATATACATTATCTGATATCTACGTGCATGCGATAGGTAAAAATTTGAAAAAAAAAAAATTCAAACATTTTTTTAGAAAGACAGAAAAAATGTTTCTTATTAGCAATTGTAATAAAATAAAAAAATATTTTTTTTAAATAATGCTTTTACGGGATACATAGAAGAAAAAAAAAATATATATATATATATTAAATAAAATTAATTTATTAATATTGAATTATTAAAATAGTAATAAGACATAAATTATATATCTATATAATAAAAAATAAATTGTAAGAAGATAATTTAAATTTTACGTGTAATCGCGTGGACGTAATTAATGCAAACTTGTTAGTGTTGTTTAGTTTATACATGTTTGTCGCTTATAAATGTTGTGAATGTGTATTCGCATAAAATTTAATGCGAGACTAGCGTGTTGTGAGCGTAACGTGCATGCGAGAGCGTTAAAATTTACGGTGTGTTCCCACTTGCTTGTTTCGATCTTCGTCGTTTTTCAAAGCGTTACGGCGTAAAGTGCATCGCGCTTATGCTCAGCTTAAGGGGGTTACAAAACACACAAGTTTTGCAAACGCAAAGGCATTTAGCGAGGGCGCGCGCACGCGCGCGGCTTAATATATTGACGACAACTAACAATCAATAATGGAATCGCCTAGCGATTATTAATCGACGGACATTATGCAATACCGGGATAATATCTAGCGCGAGAAACGATCCGTCTCGCTAATTGCGACGTGCGATATATCGCGCAACTGATGTCGAACGCGACGTAATTAGTGCGTTAGTCATTAAAAGCATCAGATTCAACGTCGGGACCTGAGGAATTACGACCACGCGCGCGATAACTACCCGCCTCGCCATAAACTCAAGAACGTATTCACGGGAATTGCAGCTCGAATCCATTCCGTTTTTTCGAATCAATGGCTGCGCTCGGCGGGGAAAAAAAAACTGCTTTACACTTTTGTAAAAATCCGTGAATCTAACTGACGTATTATCTTAATTTCAATTTAATTTTGGAGAATTTACTAATAAGATTTATAATTCTTACGACAGCCGCAAAAGTAGTTCTTTCGCTGAACGCAACAAATGTAGTTTAGACAATACCGCCTGTTAAATGTGCGAATACAGAGTTCTGTTGCGATCGTCTTTAGCTTTAACGCACTGCTTCCGTCCGGAAAAAAGTTCCTTCAATCTTTCTTTGAAGAAACTTCGTGCTCGTAATGCTATTTAAAATCCGTCGGAAAAACAACGAGTCTTTTGCATGAATCTGGCGTGTAATGAAGTCGACTCGTCGATTCAGGATTATTCGGCGCGCCGTTTGCAGCCGCGAGCCCTTATTTCAACACGATTATAAATATTTATCTTTCATGAGGCACTTAGTATCTGCGTAGCGAGACACATTGGCAATTCACGTGACTCGTCGTGAATTTTTCACGTCGCTTTAGCCGCGGCACCGCCATGGAATATCGATGACCTTTAAGTGGTATTTCTAAATTCGAAGGCCTTACGAGTGCAGAGCACGACCTTTAAAGACCTTTTTTTTCCATTTTCCATTTTCCATTTTCCAATCGTCACGATACCAATTCTTCTTCGTGTCTTTCTCTTTTCACATTTCTCTCCCTCGCGTTCAATCAAAGTAAAAATTAAATTTTGAGATTTAATTTTTCAGAGCACACTTGAGATATAAACGACGCAGGTGTTACATTGACAGTGATACGACTCGCGCATTCAAATTACTGTAAGTCGTAAAGCTGCATTTGTGCCGGACGGTTAAATGCCGTCGAATACAACTCGACATACGTGCGTTCTCCGTGGATTTGCATCGCGCGGCGAGTCAAACGACGGGTAATCCCGTGTGTGACCACGACACTACGAATATACATATCTACGTCTCCAGCATACAATTTTCCGTGCTCACAGTTTGCGAGAAGTACATCTCGCTGCCGGGGGATTACAGCTTAGTTACTTCTCCGTGTTTTTCGTCGCTTACGTGACTTATAATCCAAAGGAAGAAATCAGATTCGCTTCTCCCGTTCTTTCCATTTTCTCGGCGGATTCACAGTGTCGCGCAGCGACGCACCATTTACATTTCTTCAATTTATTATATACGTTATTCGTTGCGAATATAATAAAATATCAATTTGAATCGATATTTTCTGCTCGATTGATTTTTGGAAAATTATAATTGACTAGATTTTTAACAAGGTTATATATAAAAGAAAAAAAAAACCGATAAACGAATAAATGTACATAGAGTTTTTAGAGTGCGGGAAGTAAAATATTATATTAAAACATTTTGCCGGAATTAAATACTTGAGCGAGAAATGCCTCGGGCGATAACGGTACGATTTTGGTGGGATGAAAAATGGTGATCTTGGACGGTATGTCCTTTATGTCTTTTCGATGTCACGTCATTACTTTTTCATCGCGGGCGACCATTTTTAAAGCTTAGACCCATCCCAGCTCTTGTAATAATGTCACAAATTCCAAAACTAAACGCGTATCTTGAGAAATCCAGAAGGAAATAAATTGCGCGAAATATTCCTCTTTTAACGGAAAGCGAGTCGACGTGCAGCTATTCTATTCGGATAACAGAACACGGAATATTGAAATAGTTGGACATTCGAATAATGGAGCTTCCGATAACGGGGATTCTACCTTCTAGTCGATTACATCGTTGTTCCGGCTTCGACAACGTTGTTCACGCTTCAATCGCCGGTCTCCGGTATTCGACTTTCGCGATATTCGATCGGGTCGATTCGCTAATGGAGGAAGCGACGTTTCGACGCTTTGCCGATCGGCCGGAAATATGGATATTTTCGGTTCGTTAGGGATTACGAGCCCGGTAGCTGTAACTCTCCGCGTGGAATATTTATTCCACATCTCGTTCGATTTCGGTATTCCGATATTTCGTGTGATCTTCGCTATATACCCGGACGATGTCTATGTCACGCGATAGTAATGGCGAAAGTATTTCATACCCGATCGCTATTTTTGCTCGACTGGCGATTTAGCTACGGCGTTTCTATTCGCAATCCGATCGATGCGCATAGTGTATGCATGACTGGAATATCTACCGCAATTTTTCCCTTTCGAAAGAGTTCTGCAGCCGATCAAAAGTCCTCCGCGATCTGCGATTTAGTTGACCGGAAATATACATATATCAATCTTTTTGTTTTTAAACGTTATCCCTTCAACGGTACATTATGGTCGATTTTATAAGTATGTAGATACGCTATGTGTTTACGATATAATTTACAACTTGAAATTTTAGCAGTTTTTAAAAGTTTAGTAGTTTAATAATTATTCCAAATCAAGTCGTTATGTTGAATTTTAATCTCTATACACTTTATCGCTTAGGTGAAAAAAGGAGATCAAATTGGAAAAAAAATATTCAGCTAAAATAATCCTCTCAAAAATAAATATATTTTATTTTAATTAATTCTATTTTGTTCTATTTGTTTGGTTTGAGTAATATTATTCAGCAAATATGATAAAAACCCGATTAAAAATAATCCTTACTAAATTTATTTAATAAAACATATTCAGAAAAATAATAATTATTGTATGTAATTAGTGATTAAGTAATTTTACATTAAATAAATTTTTAATAAAGAAAATATAAATAAATTCCCATATAATTGAGTTGCCCAAACACGCGAAATGGGTTGGATAATATTGTTTCAACGAAATAAAAACAAGCCACCGCTAAAAGTACCATGGAAACAAATACGATCAACTTTTTTAATTAATTGGACATCAGCTGTTATCGGGATTTCGTGTCTATTCTATTTTATAAACGCACAAAGTAAAATTTAAGCAAACGATGCCCATTTTTAGTTTGCCGGGGCAAAATTGATTTATAGAACAATTTTTGTTGCTAATATTTAAGTGGCAAAATATGTTTTAATTAATTAATATATTACATATATATGTATATCTGTATAAGGTTTCACGTTTGCTCGTCCCTTTAATTTTTCAATTTTGTACGTAAGAAAAAAAAATAAAAACATATACGCAATAAAATAAATTAAAACGATAATAAAATCTGTTGAAATAACAAATAAATATTTCGGAAGAAAAGTAGCCTTTCGTAATATAACTTGGAAATTAAAAGTAACGGTGACAAACGAAAAGGAGGGAAATGCGAGAAGGAAATCCGAAGCATCGTTATTTCGCAAAAATTCGAAATATAAATCGAAATTTAAGAACGGCGGGTGATATTATCCGCATCTCGTTCCTCCGCCTGGCTTAAACGCAATCGATCACGGCCGCCGCGGAGATGGATCGAGGAGGCAAGCGCGTTATTTCAGAACAATATCCGTGGCCAATACGAAACCCCGAGGTCAACGAACGGGTGATTCAAACCTGCTTGACGTAATTGGGAAGAACGTCTATAATTGAAAGGACCGTGTTCTAATAGACAGAAACTAATAATTCTCAGCACTTTGATGATAGATAGCAATTCTGACCGTCGTGGTTAGTTTACGCGATGTGTTGCATCGACTAATTTATTTTAGAATATTACGAATATTCATAAGCCTATATTTCACTGAAAAACATAATGAGAAAGAGAAAGAGAGACAGAAAAATAAATAAAAAAGAGAAAAAACGTTTTTTTTTTTTTTTTGTAATAAGTTTTGCTCGCGATGTGAACCTTCCAAATAATTAAAACTTATTGCAAAACACTACATAGAATTTAAAGGTCGGGTAACGCGTGCGCGAGATAAAGGACGATGCTCTGGCCGGCAGTGCAATTAAAATTTTCGGCAACCGCACAAGTTTGGTGCTCCAAAAAAAGCTTCAGGCCGCGGGAGAAACTACTGGCCATTAGCGAAAAGCACCCCCTACGCCCAAGTTCGGCTTGCGGGGTGAGCGAAAGCGAAAGGGAGAGAGCAGGAAGATTGGCGAACCGAAGCGAGGGGGGTAAGGGGAAACGGCCCATTTCACGGGCTTTAAACACTCCGCCCCGGAAAGAAGTGAGGAGAAAAAAGGTGAAGGAAGGCCTGGGTAGAATCTGATTCCAGCCATTCGCTCGCTGCTGATTTCCTGCTTGCTGCCTTCTGGAAATAAGGGTGGAGACTTTTCGCGGCGGATGCGCGTGATACCAACTTTACGCTTCTCCCGTTTCCCTTTATGTTTTATATGAAAAAAACCTAGTTTCGGGTACTCTAAAAAGGCAATGACGTATGCGCGCTGAGGGGAAATGAGGGTGGAAGATACACGGAGAGACTAGATTACTAGGGGTTGCGCGGAAAGAATAGGAGGAAACCCCGCTTCAAAGGGCGATTTGTCGACAGTCAACATGACAAAGACATTAGTCGGCCTCAGGGTGAGAAGGGATGACCCCTTCGGATCATTAAGGAAAAACAGCGGCAAAGGGATTGGATGCGGAACGGGGGGAAGGGGAAGGAACGCAAAGGCCTCGCCGGAGGTGACTGCGTCGCGGATTTTTCACTAAGCCATTTCAAAGGATGTCACGCGCGGAAAAATTAATTTTTCCCTGCGTCACTCCTTTCGAACTCTCCTTCTTTCTTTCTACCCTCCCGCGGCCCCTTTACCCTTCGTTTCACTTTTTGTCTCCGTTCGCTATTTGCAAACAATGCTTTTGATGAAAATTCTAACATTTCCTATCCTGCGTGAAAACGAATGCGCTCTTTCGAATGGATTGTCCTATTCAATGTGTTCCGCGTTTTCCAGTCTTGCTTTGGAAGAAAATCTGAGAATCTAGGTCACTAAATAGTTCCATTTCCATTTTGTTTTCTTTTATTTCTAAACCTATTTTATGGTATACGTAATACATAAAACTGCTCGATTCGTAAGGAATCTCCACATAAATGCAGAATATAATATTTCGCGCGGTATATTAATTTTATTCGATACATAATTTCAAGCTGAATAAATATTCACGCATCGATGCTTATGCTTCTTTTATCGTACACCTTTATTTTTCTTCCTGGAGCAATAAAAAAATGCTCTTTTTTTCACGGATAGCTATTTTGGCAAGGGAATGCAACACAGTAAATCGAGACCCCTGGAAGAAACGGAAAATTCGTGAAACTTCGGACTCAAAGAAATTCAAGAAACAACGTCAGAGCTAAGACGACATTGACGATCCTTTCAATTGATACCATGCCCGCGGCTCTCTCGAACCTTACACAAATAAGTTTCAAACATCCGTAATCTTTCTCGTCTCCTCCTTTCTTTTTCCTTTCCCCTCTTTACACTTTCGATTCGGGCTTTCAGTAGAAACCGCCAATAAATGAAAGAGAAAGAAAGAGAGAGAGAGAGAGAGAAAAAGGAATTGGCAAGCTGTTCCTACGAGCGATCGAAGGCGTTCTTGGTAGGAAAGAGCTTTTCGCAGTACGAGGAAAATTCCGGTGGCTGAAGGCGGTGAACGGCGGAAGGAGGATGGCGAGCAGACTTGGATCATAGATCGATTCGGAGACAAACATTTCCAATCAGCGTGGAAAAGGGACCGACGCAGGTTATCGTCGCCTTTTCGCTTTCATGTTTTTTTTTTGCTCACTGATACAGAGACTAAGAGGAGGCGTGACAGGGGACTGTCGATTTTTATCGAGTTACAAAGGGCGAGGAATTAGCGCTAAGCGAGAGTGCAGAGAGCTAAAGCTTAGAAATTAAATTTCCTCGGCCAGATGTTTCGCTCGCTTCTCGCGAATAGACGTCTGCTTTTTCTTCGCCATGTCCACGGCCGGAAAACAATAATGGGGGCCGATGGTGCGCCGGAAGAAAGAAGGGCGGCTCTCAATCTCATTTTACAAATAACGAATTAGATAAGAACTTATTCGTGATTTTTATTCATAGCGATTGCGTCTCTTAGAAAGACTTTAAACAGGCATGCAGGGTAAATTATATCAAACTAATTTGTTGAAATTTATCTAAAAGAAAAAAGAAAATTTATTTGAAATAATAATCGATAATTGTAGACAAAGTTAATATAAAGGGTTCTCCTCTTCGTAGTACTTCTTAATATAATTGCGTAATCGGAGAAAGTTTCCATTAAAAAGATAAAGAACTTCAGGAATCGTTGTCTCGATAATGCAACTTTGAATTGATCAATTAACTGTGCTGTTGCACCATTTTCCCACTACCACGGTTGATTTATGTGCATTTGAATTTCCGTCTCGCAACCGAGGTAAAGATATAAAATTTGAAATAGCCGTGACCCTTAACTAAACTAATTGTTTCCACTGCTATCGTCTCTGCATTATACCCGCGACAAAACTAGTGCATTAATTGCCGCAAGAATGGAGCGACATTAATCCGGTTTATTGTTCGCGGCGTTTGGAAACCATTCGATCGTTATTTCGCGGCTATGCGCGAATATTGGGTCGCGCGCGCGGAATATCAAATTACGAATACGAATAATTAATTGAATGGTAGAATCGCGTGTCGTTAGTAGCCACAAAAAATCGACCTTTTACTATTTACTTGCAAGTTTCAAAACTAAAAGTCAGATAGTAATTCGGCAAAAGTGCTTTTTTTTTTTAAATTCTAGAAAAGCAATCGTTTAATTAATTTTTTTTTATATACTAATTATTTTTTAAATGTCTTATCAAGCTGTAATATTATCCAAAAAATTACTACAGGTTGTTAAAAAGGTAATTAAACATTGAAATTTATATGTATGCGGTTGTAATATATGACGCAATTTTATGGACTGATATGCTAGAAAAGTTCTATCACGGTCGAGATTAAATGTACCATTAAAACTTCAGAAAAGATTTACGATTAACAATAAAATTTTTAAAAATAAACTTTTCAATAGCATTAACAAATTACATGCTCTTAATTTATTATTTTACATATATATTTTTTATATATTACTATCAATCAAACAGTATTGCAGAAAAAAAAAATATATAGGTATATATTCACGACGTTCTCCCAAATAGCTGACTCCACGTGACAAACGGTCGTTCCCTATTCGTTTATCGAAATCTAACCATCATTCGTGAAGCTGAAACGAAACTGACCATCACTCTCTTCAATCAATCGTCCTCGTGGCGTTATTTACACTACAACCAAGTTTTCATTTCGACAATACCGCGAGAGCCCGTGTAGCACGGTAAACGAATCGCCAGGAAAGCGTTTTTACATATAATACATTTTTTACAATGTAAAACTTTCCTTCAGTAACGTCACTGATACAGTTTACTATTATCTCGCCTGTGGGAATTAATTTCGTATTCACGAGAAGCTCATGTATTACATTAAAAAATTACGCGACGTAGGTATTTTTATTCGTAAATACTTCAAAGACGTTAATAGCACAATTACTTATAATTAGTTTCGAATTTACGAAAAACTCACGTTTTTACGTTAGAAAAATATCTGGCGTTTTCTTTGTCGGTAAAATTCTTCCGCTATTAATCATCAGCGCGGCGGTAACGAGACATCGCTTATACGCCGAAAGCAGCACGGGGGAGAAAACGTGGTCATCGTCACGGAACACAAAAGTCACCCTCGCGCGGCCACGTAACGACTTCCGCGATTCTCGAGGGATGCTCGCGGGTGCGAGAGGAGAGGAACCGTGACGTCACGGCGGAAATAGAAATTAGAAAGCTCGCGGAGCGAATCACCCCAGAACTTGTCTCCTAAACTACCGACGTCCTTAAATCTTTGCGGGCGAACGACGTCGCGGTTCACATAAAAGTTATTTATCGGAATGCAGTTAAACGATCTCGTCGTGCCGAGCGGACGGGCGCGTTTGTCTGTGCGTGTGTACGACCACGCTTGCGTCAAGTGGAGTTTCGATTTATTATATCGCCTTTGGCGTTTTTCCGGACATTATTATCGACCACCGATGGAGGGCCACCGCGCGATTCGCCGCCGATGTCTCTTAAATCGATTTAACTATATCCAAGCGACATGTAAAGCTTCCAATCTTCGGGGACTCGCAAAAAAGAAAAAAAAAAAAAAAAAGGCAAACAAATTCTATGCAAGCACTTTACGCTCTTAAGTTCGACGTTATTTTATCGGGTCCATTTTATGGAAATTCGAAACTAAATTTTTGTATTACAGCGAAGTTAGCTTGGACTTGACTTAGAAATATTCTGTTGTCATTTTCACTTTTAAAAGCATGAAAGCTCTCGGCGATTTTTTGTGTTCGATGATTAATTATTCGAATGTCTTAAAATTTGAGAGATAATCGATTGATATAATAAGATTGTAGTAAAAGGAACACCCTGTATAAATGTCGCGAGACAAAGATCGGAACAAGCCATCTAGGCGATCGGTAAATCCTCGACGGTGATTTACAGCGTCTACTAGCGTCGTGGCGCCGTTTTCTTTTCCGCTAGCGCTCCTTGTCGAGGAATCGCTTTGCCGCTACATCGAATCCGACAAGCGCGACTCGCGGAGTTATAGACTGCCGAGTCAGATCTGCGGAGGAATTGCTTTTCGACAATTCGCATTTTTCTTAGCCGTGACCATGTTCCAGTATTAAATTGATTCCATTTTAATACTTTACCGCGAAAGGTAAAACTTATACTAACTGAATAACCGCATATAGTTAAAACAAATATACGACGATCAAAATTGAGCACGAAACAATTACGATCGAGTAGCAAATCGATCGAAATATCGTTAACTTCTTGTTTCTCACATCTTGTCTTCATTTTGTTGCCAATCAAAGCACCAAAAAAAAAGGGGGGTGAAAAAAGATCAAAATATCTTGGAAATCTCTATTGATCTCATAAGACATGGGTAAAGGAACAAGTAAGTTTGCCTCGTAAAGAATCTCTTCGGGGTAACTAACGGTCCGAATCGGGCGAGATCTATCTATCGGCTCGAGGGGACCTCATTGGCGGAAAGCGTAGAATTTTAAGCGGCCTCTTAAATTTACTCGGCACCTTGCGGATAACAGGCGAGTTATCGAGTTATCGAGTTACGAGCTGGGGGAATAACGCTTATACCGGAACGCTGCGCCAAAGGCGGAACGAAGTTTTCGGGGGCGAGGTGGTCGAGGGATGATTCACCCATCGTCGAAAAACGCAAGTAGACGATGATGGAGGAAGGAAGATGGGAGGGCAAACTCCGCGGAGAATAAAGGATTCCGAAACTAGTCTTATTAAGGTTTCGTGGCAAATTTTCACTGCGGGAAAATTCATCCTACTAATTCGCACGCGCCCGAGAGAAAGAGAGAGAAAATAATGAAGCAGCTTTGCACAGTAGGGACTTTGTCTTATATTAAAGAGACTTTGTCTTATATTAATGTGGTGTTTAACTTCGAAAAAGAGAGATCATAAATTCTAATAAATTTTTCAGAGAACTTAATTTTCTAAGCTAACTTGGCGAATCTCGTAAATAGGAAAATTCACGAGGATAATGTTATAACTCTTCTAAAATAAGTATTAAATTCTTTCTAAGAAAAAAAAAAGAAGTTTTTTTTTCTTTTTTTTTGAAAACTTAAATTCCGTTTACGCAATATTAGTTTTATGTAGTTTTAGAATTCTTGTACTTTTTAGAGAAAATTATTTTGAACAATTTTCAATACAAAAATAATAAAAATTATGTTAATAATAAAAAAAAGGTACTACTTTTAAGACTTAAACTTTAAAAAACTTTTTCTAGGCAACTTATTATCATTTTATCTTTTCACCTTAACAGTATTATCTATGATTCAGCGCCAATGTATTAATAGATTCTTCCGTACTTTATATAAAACTTTTTTACAATAAATTAATCATCTGGTTTCATAATTGAACAACCTTTCATTGTTTATGGATGAAACAGTGATAATTGTTAAATTGATCTGGATACAAAACGCGAGTCACTTGTACCATGTCATATAAAGTATTTATACAATCAACGACCCGCGTTTTCGAAGCTGCATGTTTGCATAATTGATTAAATTATCAAATTACATAAACGGGAAACGTTAAAATCAAAATCGGGCAATATTACTGCCATTCAATGTCCGATGCTTTATTTTATAAGTAAATCATTTTAGTAACTTGAGTTATACTTATATCAGCTTTAAACAAATAATACATCCACATAAAATTAAAAAAAAAAAAAATATTATATGTAAAATATGAAGAGACAACTAAACATTAATTTAATTTAATGTTTAAATAATATTACGCGGAAGTACAATAGTGTGATTCGGAAGGCCTTGTTTCTTTCCGGCCACCCCGTGAAAGAAGAACGAATATTGATCCGATTCGACCGGAATGCAAAACGACTCCGGTGCATTCGTGATCCGAAGCGCGGTGTCGGGATGGAATCGAGCCCGTGCATGGCCCCGACGATGAGATCTCCGCGAATCCTCCGCGAGCCTCGGCTCCATTACTTCGTCATCACTGTCGCTATTACATCCGCCCGCCCTCAACTCTCGTCACGACGTTAAGACGAGACGGGTCCTTGCTTTACTGACACGCAAACACCACCACCGCCTAACGACTCTCCGCGCATATACGAACCCGTCGAGGACTTCCACGCACACGTGTAACCGTGGGCTCGCACGTGTACCACGTCCCGATGTGCCCGGATGAACGATAAATCATTCCAAACGCGAATTCGTCGTCCCCCATCAACGTCCCTACCGTGCTTCGGATCGGCCCTCGGTTAATTGACGCGATTCCCTCGCGATATTCTCTCATATAAGAGCTGGTACACTCGAAATATCTGCATCGCAAGCAACGTTGCATCTTAGCTTTTTGTTCAATAATTTATATTTTCGATTTAATTTAATTTGAGGAAACTTTTTTTCCTGCAAAAATTATAAATATATAACAAGAAGCGATATTAATATTTCACGGAAAATGATACGCATTACGTCAATGTGATAAGAAAGTCATTTATAAAATCTTTTTCTGTTATTTATTCGATTTTCGCAGATTTTTAAGTTTTTGAATATAATACAAATCTATTTATTTAAATGTAAATTTAATATTGAGAAAAAAAATGAGCAAACAATTGCAAAATTCAAAAAGATAATATATCGAAATATGTAATAAATGTGATAAAATTAAAGTTTGAAATATTTTATTGTTGATATAAATCTTTACAAGAAATAGCGTCTGGAAACAGCGAAATTAATATTTGAAAGATTGCATGCATTCCTCTTAATATAAAGCCTTCCCGTGATGCACTAGATCTAATCTTTGTTCATGAAAATTTTATTAATCTTAATCAACGGAACGAGTTTCTTCCAAGGATTAATAGTTCCAACCAAGTTTCGAACAGGATAAAACTTTTTTAGCACGTCATATACCGCACAACTGTGACATGATAAATTATATTAAAATAACCCTCTTTACCACTACTTCACGTTTTAATCTAAAATATCTCAAGAATTATAACACGACGAAGCATTTCGAAGAACAAAGTTACATCTGACGTAAAAAAAGAAAAAAAAGATAATTAAGGGGTTACGTAAAATACAATCTAAATTTCTGTTAAAATTTGTTTTTTTTTTTTGCGTGAAAAGTTTTGTAATCGAAAACGCTTCTTTCTATTAAAATCTGTTATCAAGCGAGCGGTTTACCAAGTTGAAACTTCAGATAAATGATGCTTTGACGACGCGATGCGTCGCGCCTATGTTGACTGCAAATGCGAAATATGTGCCATGTGTCTAAGCGCGACGTTAAGATGTCAACGATCGAGCGGGCAATCGCTTACGCTTACAATTGTACTTAATGGAATTGCTGTTGCGGGGTGGGATTGGTCTTAAGCGGCGAAGTTAACGCGGTTTCGAGCAATACATCAGGCCTCGAATGCGCGTCCTACCCGGTCCTGGCGAATCGCCAATTATTTGGGTTAATGGGTTAAAGGGGACGTGCTGCGTTACCTCGCTACCGGCCGCGGCGCGATATCGGTTTCCGAAACAAAGCGAGGTTCGCGTCAAGCTCGTGGAAATTTCACGTCCAACACGAAATTGCAAACTGCAAAAGGATTAACCATTCTGGATAACTGTAAACACCGTGTCACCTTGTGTAATTAGGTGGAAACTTCCCTCGGACGTCATCGGGTTGTCGTCACCGTTGTGTGTGCTTTTTATCGCGACCCCATCTCGCCGCGTCTCATATTCATCGCGTTATATCTGTTCGTTAAATTTACCTTCGTAATTCACTTTCCTTCGCTATATAAAAACGAAGGAGCTCCGTGGGTTTATACAGCTCCCTTTGTTTTCCAATAAAACGCACATAGTGCGCGCGCGCGCGAGCAATAAAATCGAAATTTGTCCTCTCTCACCCCCCAGAGAGGAAACAGAGAAAGGTCGAAAAAAAAGGGTACGTGGGGCATCCAAAACCGGTCCGACGCATTGTCCGAGCGCAAGTCGCATGTCGGCCGTGCCGTCTGCGACGATACTTCATCGCTCGCTCGCGCGCCGCATGCAAGTTTAATCTCCTGGAAGTAACGCAAACGCAGTAGAGTGTGTGTGCCGCCACCCCGCTCTTCTCGTGCCGCCTCTCCCTGAATAATGCATTTATGTTGCTCCGCGTGTCCGCGAATCTCCAGAGCGCCGACTGTTCGAGCGTGTCGGGACGCCGCACGCGCGACGTACCGCCGTATTTCGAGAAAGCCACCCCCGTGCCCGTGATTGCGATATTTACATCTTGCGCGAGCGGCGCGTTAATGTCCCAGAAAGAGATACCGACTTCGCTCTTGGAGTTTCGCGCTCTCGCGTTTCGAGGGGGGGCCGCGGAAGAGCGCTGGATGCTCCCGACGTGCGTTGGATGCTGATGGCGAGGATCAATTTTGTGAAAGATGTGCTTCTGCGAGACGCGCGAGTAATATCGTCGATATTTATGTCTTATTTAGAGCTACGACTAATGCTCTTGAGTTCCGAAAGAGACGTTTCTGAAAGTACCTACGTTTACACCGAATCATCAGTTCTTTTGCGGGTCAATATACTGTATTCTTTTTACATGCTAAATTATTAAGCGTTTTTTTTCCCTCAAATTGTTATTTTTTACTTATCTCTTTTACAAGGCTGAAAGAGTGAAACTTTACAATTCACGCTAATGCAATTACCTATTTTTCGTGATCACACGAAAACTATTTTTGATTTACTTTCGCGAACAAAGCATTCTACATTAATAACTTTAGCGCTCTTTTTTTTTATTATCGAGTTTTTTATTACGGATGCTGTTTGCGTGCTTTCGTAAAGTTTCGAGAATAACTTGATGCATCACCACGATGACTCGCTTTGGCTGTTATCATATCAAAGCTTGTTCTCGGTGGTAATTGAAACTAATTTGCGGTCACGTGGAAGAGATGATGCTCTCATAATTCATGTGGCGAGGGTTAATGCACCATCTGTGTAAGCGAAATGTAAATATGAAAACCGTAGGTGGATATGAAGCAAACTTGAGACGTAGTCATGTTCTAGATATCATATTCCACGTAACGTGTATTAAAATTAAAATTTTATTTAATTTAATAAATTGATAACATGTTCAATGTTATATAAATACATATAAATAATAACGGAAGTCAAAGTTTACGCATACATACGTACGATATGAACGATGTACCTCTTTGCATGTTTTTAATTACTTGGTTTTGATGTATTATTTTATATTGCTATTCATTCAACGCGAACTCTTCAACTGCATTAATCAACGCGCGAATTAAAAGGACCTCTTCACTTTTTTCCCGTATAAAAATTTTCTACAAAAAGTATATAAGCAATTTCATTACATACATGTTACGCAAATGCAATATTGTTTTATTTAATTTCCTACGCGACGGCCTTCTAATACAAATACACGTACCGTGCAAATCGACGCAATTTGTCAGCAAGCAGTATCACGTGATGGCAAGTTAAATCACGATACAAGTTTAATCTTGCGGCTGTTTGATCACGGAGGCTCTCTCGAAACGGCGCCCGTGCATCACGAGCGCCGTAGAATTCTGATTTCAGACATCGATCGACGTCTTGTCGTAAGATAGATTGAACTCTCGACGAGATTGACTTACAATACCCGGGCCGAAGTCCGCCGAGTACGACGCAAATATTGGAATCACGCGCGACAGTACCAGAACCTCGCCTCTTAAATTACCCTCGCCGTCTGCTCGAATAAACGTCCAAGAGGTAGTAGTTCGACCGGCGATTCTGTCGCGAAATAAGAAATAAAAGATAACAGTTTCAACGGTATTTAATTATTATCGATAAAGGCAGAGATTTTTAAACTTCTAATTTATTGGACAAAGTTGACCGAGTTCGATACAGCGATACTTCTCGCCGCGTTAGCGCCCTTTATCGCCTCCCTAGATAATCCCCGACTTAGAAAACTGCCGATCGAAATCTCCGAGACTCGAAACTGAACGGAACGAATTAATTTTCGTTCCAGTCAGCTTGTACATCGTGAAAGAATTCGACACGCCAGGATCAACGTAACGACACGATGACGACGATAAATGAGTCCACCCGTATATCCCCCGGCTCTCACGCTGTCGTACAACGTCTTACTTAATTCTCTTGTTAAACGTGTTAAATGCACGAGGCATATCCAAGTGGAGCGATGCTGAAAGCATGACAAATCGTGGTCCTAGCCGTCCGTTTCGCAAACTAGTCGGAATTGCGTTTAATCTTTAAATGGAGCGTCCTACGTGGCTCTTCGTAATTTTTTTCACTTATTAATTATTCGCTTCTCGCATCCATGATTAAAGAAGCAAAAAACAATGCTACCGCACAGTCATGTATAAAATATATTTAAAGCAATTTTAAAAACTTTTTTTTATAATTTAATTAAAAGTGTTTAAATAAAAAAAAAACTCAACCTTGCGTTCGAAATATTCAAACGAGGTAACGCGATAAATAAAAGGTGATAAATAAAAGACGGCTTTTAATTCATGACAGACATTAATTTGAAACTACGTGGATACATTTCGAGTGTTTCTCAGCCGGGCTTTCTTAAGTAATTCAAGTCCGTTCAAGCGGCACTATTGCGGACCTCCTTCTCTTCTCAGGTCGATGCAGGCTGCATTATTCAGAAGTATCAACACCGCTCGGCACACGGGCGGGCGGGGCAAATTACGCGCGATTCGTTAGCAGAAAGAGATCGCCGAGTCGGTAATTTATAATCGTACAGCCACTCCGTTGCTCCCCGCGAGCACCCTTCCGCCCGCCACCGGAATTTATCGCGCGATGGTTAACACGATTTTCGCGTGTACGGGCTGCTTAATATATTCGCGCGATCTATGTTCTACAATGCCGAAATATTACGGCGGCACCGCGTCAAGCGGATCGAGAATTTATGGTCCGGCCACTTACGGTACTTGCAATACCTGAATACGATTTTCATTCATTCGGCATTTTTTTCTTCAAAAAAAAAAAAAAAAAAAAAGAAAAAAAAAAAAGAAAGAAAAAGAAAAAAAAGAAAGAAAAAGAAAAAAAAAAGCTTCCCGGATTACTGGATTAACCACACTTCACTCGCTTATTTTTACTTTGTCTCGTCCACATTTATTTAATCATTTAAACAGTTTTCCATTTGTTCATTTATATCCTGCAGAGTCATCGAGCCACGTATATTTATTTGAAAATTCACTTTTTATAATTTAAAGTTTAAAAGAGACGAGAGCCGAAAATCATTCATGAAATTTGTGCAAATATAAAGCGCTCTTAATTTTCTAAATCGGATAAATCTCTTATATCTGAATCTCTGAAGTCAAAATTAATTAATTTTATTTGAAGAACAGACAGGACTCTTCCAGACAAAAGATCTAAATTTGTACGGTTTAAGCTCGATTAAATTAGTTCGTATATTTTTAATGAAATATATAAGGGACTTTATAATCAAAAACAACACATTTTTAAGTCAATTTTAGTAAATTATTCAAACTAATAATTTTTTATAATAATATACATAAAAAAATACAACACAAAAAGATATGAAAAGATAAAAAAATGTGACAAACGGAATCCATTTTTGTTGTATACCTTTCGTATAAAATTGTTCCAGCAAACATTTTTCATTTTTTTTTCTTTTTTTTATTTAGTTTGTATGTCATGGAATTATCTTGCATAGCACTTCTGATATGGATTGTATCTCCGAGATTTCGGTTCGGGCTCCGCGTGACTCGTTGTGTGACAGCAATTTTGCGATAGCCGTATGTATGTGTTGCATGCAAATACCCGGAAGTCCCGGTCTTCAGCAGGAATTTAGGTTGCATGCTCTATCCTATGTACTCCTATTCTGCAATTTGTTCTCGCGGTGGCCTTCCCGAAATGATACCCTCTGCGAAGCGTTGTCCGACGACGCCGGCGTCACTTCCGGATTACGAGTGCGACGCGTTGCCCCGCCCTTAGAAATTCGACGGAGGTAGCGTCTAGTGCGGTCGAAATTTATGATGAAATTGAACGAAAAATCGTTGACGCCGCAAAAAGTCCTCGACGCTTTTGCAATAAATTGTACTTTTTATTAAAACAATGAAATTCATTGTTATGTAATCGTAACGAAGGGGCCGCTTTTCTCTAATCGATTAACAATGACGATGAATTCATGGCTAACATCGCGAACTTTCGTAACGTATCGTATAATCCTCGCGTTTGAATTGAGATAGATTACAGATTAAAGGCGCTCATTAAAGTCCGATTCGCTCCCTCGCCTCGCTTTCCAGCCCGCTGCGCGTCTACGCGATGTGGAGCGAGCTTAATCCTCGATGATACAGGTTTATAAATCTCGCTCCCCGTTTTTCCCCTCCTACGTCGCTTCTGTACCCTCAAGTACCCGAGCCGCCACGACTTCCTGTTGTATTTTCAATTCGCTCTCCCCTTTCAGCGCGAGCGCGCCATCCTTGCTTTGAGACTCCCGCGTCTACCTTCTTCATCCGAGATGATAAAAACGATTCTCCCGAGATAAGATTATTTCGAGTGAAATAACACGCGGCTCGATCCAACTGACGGCTGATTTTTGACACCCGATCGCGTGCAATACGGTATTCGCATCTCCTTTCCGTTGCGAGTACAGAATTATGTCTTTCTGCAGCTATGCCACCGAGAAAAAAATATAGTTGCTCGGTCCCAAACATATTTTAATGCCATTTCTAACAATAAACATGATAAACTCAAACGTATTTATAATTATCCGAATCAATTATATCGTTAGAAATTATCAATAAAGTTAAAATTGGATCTAAAAGCAACTATATTCTTCTGAATACGCTTATATTTTATGTTTAATATTAATATTAGGATTTATTATTCTTTGCTAAGAGTTAGCAGCTAATATCTTTTCTTGGACAGGTCGCTTTCGGATTTAATTCGTCACTAATATTTATGACTATAAACTTTTAAGAATTCAATATTACATTTCCGGTGATCTATTTTTAATTCCTGCATTTAATCTTATGCGCACGTATCCACTTGTGCCAAACTGTCAGACAAGTTGCGAGACGTAACGAATATCTAAATACATCTACTATCCCAGCGGGGAATATTAAATTATCTTAGATTCCGGGAATGTTAAAACATTTATGATCTTTAATGCATCTATAGTAGACAAAAGTTCGTTACATTGTGATAAAAGTTTTACCAAATTCTCATCAGATGTGATATTAACGTATCAACTGTATTATTAACACTTTTCTCTGTTACGAACGAGCATAATCCACAGCGTGGAAATTATTAGCGGCTTGTTAATCGTAATGCAGAAATCCCCGAAACTCGAGCGGTAAAGAGCTTTTCCGCATCTCAAAATGAATTCCGGCTCCGAGTCCGAAGCGAAATCGGATCGCGTACGAAGACTCGTCCTTTCGCGCGCGATCAACGGCATGAATATACATATATAAATCTGGGCGAGATGCTTCTGGCCTACTCGATCGGATTATAAAGAGGGATTTGTCGATACATATGTGCATTTTTACTTACGGAATATGTATTTTCACTCATATGGCTAACAGCGTTCCAGTTTCGTTTGACAAATACGACAAACTACTTTCTATTTCGATTAAATATTCGTACAATATGCTAATTTTAATTTAGCCTGTTACTCTTGATATTAAAACAGATATGTTTGTAAAAGATATATATTTCTAATCGGACGTAAAGTGTAAAATACACTTCAAATAGATAGATAAAATTCGAACAAATTTAAAATAGCGATATAATTGGGGAAAATAATTATTTCTCGTGTAGAAATAAATTGGAAATAGAATGAAATGTTACAAAAATAAAAATTGATAAACGATAAATAATATTTTTGTAGAAATAAATGTATTTCTATTTTTTTAGGGTAACATAATTTTTAGCTTACATTTATATGTATATATATTTTACTAATTAGTATAAAAAAAAATTCTATATAAATGACGATCTGTTACGTTCGAGTCGGCATTGTTGTCAACATTTACGCTCGTTAATTACAATAATTTGCAGTGTAAACATCAGGTATTCGCCTTTTACCGTCGCGAAGTTACGAAATCGCGTGCGCCGACTTAGATATTCGATTTCGGCCTTTAAGTTTTGACGGAATTTGCTCGGTAGTAATCCGATGTTGCGAGTTTGCTAGTAATTTTGCGGAGAGAGGTCTAGCGATATAACATCTAACGGGAAAGTGGCCGAATAGTGGCGATCGATCTCTCGGCGGCGCGAGAGAAATTTCGACGCCAAGTTGCTGCTCCGGGAGCGCGTTCGCGCACGCGATCGCCTTCGATAGAATACTCCGGATCTACGTGGAATTTCCGACAACTTCGGATTTCGAACTTCCTTCGGACAGCCGTTGCCTAACGTGACCAACCACAGCTGTTAGATTCGGCAACATTTGCCACTCGAGAAAAATCCAAACAGCCAAAATATTCCACGCGGAACAACTCGCGAGTTACCGATTTTCTTAAAGAATTCTAAACGTTTTCTGTAAAAATATAGTGTATAAAAAAATGTATATACATACATATACGGTTCGACGCTAATGTAACATTTCATGTGTAACAATCCAATAAGCTTGAAATCAACGGAACAATTCGTAAGGAAGATAGTAAGTGTTTCATTATTTCTGAGCGAATGACACGTCGAGCGATACAGATTGAATCAGTGGTGAGAGGGCCGCTTAATTAACGTCAAATTGGATTAATGCAACGATCATTCTCGTGAACAAGATGGTGCTCGAATCAAACATTCATTCGGCCGAAATGGGGCCTAGCTTGAATTGGCTCGCAGGACGAGGAAAGGCGACTCGCCTTCAGCGAGAGAGAGAAAAGGAGGACGACAGAGGCCGGTAACTATATTACAAAAGTCAAGTAGCCGCGAGCACTCGTGGTCCACTGCTCGAAACCATTGTTGCGCCAACACAGATGTCAAAAGGAGAGCCGGCGGTGGCCATATGGCGCCGGGCCTGAATTCGAGTGTTATACAGATCGAGCAAACGCGAGCTTATCTCATCGTGACGGCCCTTCTGACAGTCCACGGTACATTTAATAATCGATCGCGAGCATTATTACCTGGCGAATAATCTGGTTACCATAGAAAATTCTTAAAATGTTTTACATTAATTTTAATAATCGAGATAATAAATATATTCTTTTTTTTTCTTTTTTCACCCTCTTTACATTCTTCAATTGAGTTAAAATTAATATGTTAATATAATAATACTTCTCCCTTAGGTCGTAATTAATATAAAAGAAAAGTAGGGAAAAATGCTGTTAAGAAAAGATTAATAAGATTCTTGTCAATCGTTGGATCGATTATGCGTTGTAGAAAGAAAATTAAATCACTCCAAACTAAGGATATTTTAATTAAGATCCAATTATCGAACTGCTACATTGTATTTAATATTAAAATCCATATTTATATAAATCGTATTCCATTTAGTTTTCAAATTCAGATTCACATTTAACAGGTGCTTTTTAAATTTTAACTTTTATAAAAATTACTTTGTTTTTTTTTTTTTTTTTTTGAGTTAACGTCATATAAATATATTAAAAAAGTCTGAAAACCTTTTAACTTATATAAATAATTGAAAAACATTTAGCAGATTCATTTACGAACCTTAACAACTTTCTTATAACGTAATAAATTCAATATTCAATCAGGCAAATCTTATAAAATTTTAATCTTTACAAAATATTCCGAGGGTTAAAAGTTCTAACGGTATTTAACTTTAAATAGAATGAAACATTCGTAATACATTGAAATATATGCTGCTGAATAATAACGACAATTAAAATAATTCTTTTATCATTCTAATTATAAAACGAATTACGGGAAATTGTGCACTTAATGTACATCACTTTTCCAAAAATAACACAACGGGATCGTTTATAGTTTATATCAATTCCGTTCAGCTTATTGCCACATTGGCTATATTTATTACTTCGCAATGGCTTAGCCGCGGTTTTCCATAATCTGACTTTGTTCGAACTCGTTAAGCGAGAAGACTTCGCGGTAAAAAAAGAAATAAAAAAATACAAAAACAAGGATAATCATCAAAACTCCGTAAAGGAGCGAAACTACGAAGTGAAGTAAGCAACTATAAAGGCGCAAAGGAAAATGAGGGGGTTGACTCCGGGAGATTTCCAACTATGTATAGGGTTGTCTTATATAGTCATCGCCGTCGTCGTCGGTGTCTTCGTTGGTTTCCGCACAGATAGAGGCGTGTAAATGTTGGCGAGATTAAATCCACGACAAAGGACCCGCGGATTCCTTCCGGGTACCGAAAAAGAGACGATGGCGGAAAGTTCGTTCCTGAGCGCGGTTCGTAAGAAGAGAGAAGCCCCTCTCGCGTTCTCCCGATTGAGAGGGAAGCGACGAACGGCGCTATAATGAACTTATGGGATCGAAGGCCGCAAGGGACACAATGCGAGTTGTATCAAAGAGTAATGCAATTAGCGTTTCGCGACGAAATTCGTATCTTTAATTAACGTTCGCTCGTTAGCGACGGCACTCCGGTGGAATTTCGCTTCTAGAAAGTGGGAGCTTCGTGAAGAAGAACGCTGATGACGTTACCTGATTTCGAGCATTCATAACTGTTACTGCACATTTCATTAAAATCGGGCTTTTGTGTTCTGGACATTTATTACTCATTTTGTAAATATATTAATGTTGCTTAATTCGTTAAATGGAGTTCGACGATCCTTCAAGTCGGATTATGCCATTGTTATCAATGCCATTTGTAACGACTCGGTGAAAAAAAAAATGTTCACGATCGCCGAAATAATGAAAAGCTTTTTATTACTCACTTGCATAAATTATATTATTCCAACTTATTTAAATTTTAAAACTATAATACTTTGATTAACTTTTTGACAAATATATGCAACTTATTTCAATTCTTACATTTTTATTGTATCTACATTCATTTAGAATTTTAATAATTAATTATTCCGGGTATTAGAATTTATATTCTTATTACAATTATTATTAATCTTTCATTCTACATAAGAATGCTTTTAATACCGATTACATACGCTGTCTGAGTTAATTAAATTAATAATTAAAGGATTAACGCTTTGGGGTTTTTTGCCCGCGGGTGCATTCAAAGACGTCCATGCTCGTAAATTGGCGAAATCATGGTATGCATAATTCGCTCCATCGCATGACGAAGTAAATCGATTATTCCCATTACGAGCGTCGTATCGAATCGCACGCGCCGATAAATTCTCTCGGTTATAGCGCGCCGAAGGTATCTCGTTTTCGACTTCAAAGTTAATTAAAATTTCCTTGCGATTCATAATTCGCGATTTCGATGCAAATGAACTCTCCGCCCCCCTCCCTCCGTTCCACCATCTCGTCCCTTTCCGTCTTTTTAGAGCATTTGAGAGTAATACTCCTTTCCTCTACTCCTACAGTTAGTTATATTTGAGAATTACATAGAAGAAGTTGATACGTGAACGTAGAGAGACATTGCTGCAGCGAAAAACATTGTCCTTTTTTTTCCCCCCTCTCACAAAACTTTACTGCACGAAAGTCACGTTTCCACGGCAAACATGCATAACATATCGTCTTCATTTATTTGCTGTGTATTCGTGAATAAGGTCAAATAATGTTATTCAGAGAAGAGAAAGAGGAGAGAGAATTACAAAAGTTGACAAAGTAATCATTAATAAAACTAAAATTATTTTTTGGAATGTGTAGGTATAAAAATTAATGCGCTAATTGTTTAATATGTTAAAAATATAATACTATTATTTAAAATATTAGAAAAAAAATTTATGTAATAACGTTACTATATAATTTTAATAAAATAAGTAATTAAGCAGGATAGATAATATGCAGAACGAAATCCTATAATAATTCGGCGAAAAAAATCAATACTATGAAACGTAGGTATATAATGATAGATGAAAGTAAGAAACGCAGGTATTACGTGCGCGTTCGAAAAATGTTGCCTCGCGTAAATAGTTAGATACGTCGCATTACGCGAATCAGCTCACACGAGTTCAAAGTTCCGTGCGTTTCCACATTTCTGCCGTAAAGTTTCTAGTGGGAGGTCGGGGTGGAGACCCCCGTCGGGAGATTCCTGTCGTAAGCTGGCCGGATATTTGCCTAGCCCGAAACTGTTCTTGTCATGCCGCGAAATACGTTTCCTATCGGGAGAATTTTTCCTCGTCTTGACTCGAAACTTCACTCGCGAAACTGAATTTAATCTCACGACAAAATTACCCCACAACGCCCTGCTAATATTTCAATATTCCTCAAAAAGATACGAGGATAGAAAGAAAATCTGTCATTTATAATTTAAAAAAAAATTGAACAAAGATTATCTTTCCTTTTTAGTTGAATGAATTTGAATGTGATTTCATTATTTTCGTATGATATTGCTTCACCTGCAATAAGAATTATAATTAAAATATTTCTCCGCGCAATATTTCGCTTAGAATATTTGTAAATTATCTATTAATAATTATTTATTAAACTTTTGTACTATTCTGAACGAATAGTATAAATATTTTATAACGACACGGAACTTTGTAACGTTCATACATTGCTTGTTCTCGAAACTTTTACCTGAGAAAAAGTTAACAGAAGAACGAGAAAATTTAACAAAATGAATTTTTTTGGATCTGTGTTTGTCTGTCTGTCGAGTTTCTCCAAGGAAACTATTCTTTTCATCCATTGTGCGAAGCAGCTTTAACAAATGCCACACAAATGAATGGATTCTCAGGTAAGAAGTTCGCAGGTAACGAGATTAAAAACGCAGAAGGTGATCGAAAGTCCCATTCGGTAAAGGTTAGTAGAAAAAGAATTTGAAAGATTCAGGAAAAGATTTACCCGGTAACTCGAGAAGACATGCTGGAATGCACTCGAGAATGCAGTCGGTGACAGAAAATACAGAATTTTCAAGATGCAGCTACCCACCTTTTGCCTATAGATTCCCTCAAGGTAAATATTATACGCAGCGAAGAACAAAAATAGTAATAACATGCGCGTGATTTTTTTTAAACGCCTTACGTATTCTTGATTAAGCATTGAAAGATTAAAATTAATTAATATATACATATAAATATTACTAAAAGATCGCTTTATACTCGTAAAATCTTCGTCCGAAAAAATGGAACGTCGGCCATTAATGGGTTAAAGTTCCGGTTTTTTTTCGTTCCCGTACCACATGCCGTGGTAATATTCCATCCGGTGGCACGCCGAGTCGTTATCACCACCGGAAAATGGGAGAAAAGCGAACAACATTTTCATCAGCTCAGCGGCCGAATGAAAAATGGCGCGCACGGCGAACGCGCATGAAAATACGCGACGACGCAAATCCGATTAATATACGTCGGATCGGCGTATCGACTGCTTTTACGCGTATTCCCCTTCTTATTTCTCCACCCTTTTCGTCCCACCCCCTCTCTTCGGTCCCTTTTTACCCGGTTCCCCCTGTGATGTCCTATGAATCACCGTTTAAAACGTCGCGTGCACCAGCACTCCCCGAAATCATTTTTCACGTCTCTTGATTGATACAAACGCGATCTAACCACCACTTGCAGAAAACTTGAAGGAAACGGGAGAAAGGCGAAAAAGGGCGGCGTAGGGCGAATCACCTTTTATCTAGTTTTTACGCATTGCTCTTTTTCCCATTCCAAGCGCCATGCACCCACCGGCCAGATTACTCCTCCGTTTTATATCCCATTTTCGTTTTACATTTTGCCACTTTGTTACTTTACTTTTTTATTGCTCTCTTCCCTTTAGATCTCTTCATTTTCATTCTATTTTGCACTTGTTGTTTTCGAGGAGGTTTTTCATCTCTCCTCCTTCTCTTTTTCTACGTCATAATAATCGAAATAATCGTCGAAGGTGTATACCGAACACTGAACTTCAGCAATTTGTGCTTATTTTGAAATTTTTATATAAATTATAGTTTCTAGAAAAATTATTTAAATCAGGTGAAATTGTTTTGAATAAATGTGGGGTGGGGAATAAAAGGTACAGCTTGAACAGAAATCGACGAGTCGTTTTCAAATACGATATAAATGTGCATCGCGAGAGGAAGAACTTAAACTTAAACTGACGTGTCATCAATAAAATTGATAGGTTGTGTCTTGCGGATAAAATTGACAGATGTCAATGCGCTTGCCCATTTCTATTGATTGCAATAATATCTGCCTACTTATACCTGTCTCCTTTACTGAATTATATTCTGCGTACGCGGCTACGTTCAGTTTTATATTATAAAATATAAAATTTAATACAAAACAATTTATCGCGTCTGTCAAATAATTGAGAAAAATAAGACAATTTTATTTTACGTTTTCTTCGATGAATGCAATAAATCCCATAACGAATCGTGCCGATACTATTCCCTCGGGACGTATTACTTGTTCTTAGTAATCATTTAACGCGGAGCCACGCTGATGCATAAAGTTGTATCTAAATGATAAAATAAGAGGAAACAGAAAACTATTTGATATAGGATCGAAGGAAGACAGTTTGATAAAATATGGTATCGAGCTGAACCGCGAGTGCGGCAAGTCGGTTCGTACGAAGAAGAAAAATCTACGGGATTCCGTGCCCACACCTGCGGTTTCATTGGCGGCGAGCGGAGAAATATGGTTTTTAAACAAACATTTTCCTAGGTCAGCCTCTTCCCGAAACTACGAAGGTGCCGCTGGCGGGTGATCGATAACGATTGATCGAAAACTACTTCACATATATGCCCCAACTAAATCGTTGCGCACATATATCTCGATTTAACGATCCTTTAACCAGAAAAATAATCTGCGACAAATTATATAAACTTTAGAATGTTTCCGTTGCTTTCTGTACAAATTTTTTTTTTTTTAAGTAGGAAATGTAGGTTAACGTGTTTACATATTTATGAAGCTTTATTCCGCATGCATATTTCACACCTTCGCGTAGATTTGTATATCAGACGTCGTCATCAAGAAAAATACACAAGTACGTCGTACAAAAGAATGCTCTTAATCCAAATATCAAGTTCCGTAATAATGTTCATGTCATTGAAATCCGTGTTTTCTATCAACGAGAAATATTTAATCAATCGTTTAATATAAATACTTTTAAAAGTTCGATGAAATTGACTTTTTTTTTTTACATAAATGTTTAAGTTATCATGATTTTTTAACAAAATAAAAACCTTAAAACTGGTATAATAAAATTGATACCATCAAAGTGAAAAATTCTATAGTTTTTACAAAAATAAAGCTAGCCGTACACTATTATGTTATCAAATATTTGATAAAAACATCCAGATTCAAATTCTCAATCAAATTTCAACTTGCTACCTCAATATTTTATTGCATCTTCAAAAATATCAAATTATTTTTGTGACAAAATAAATATTCGAAAATTTTTTCTTTGTGCGTGTATCTAAATAAAAATAAGTAACCAAATACGTGCTGAAAATATATATCCAACGATGTACAGAAATTAAACTGAAAAAGAACATCAGTTGTAACATTTTTTTACACTAAAATTGCGACTCGTCCTGAAATTTTTCTCATTCATTGCCAAAGTCTTTTTAGACTAAAAGAAAAAAGAAAAAGTAAAATAAAATAAACAGAAAAATAATGCACTTTATTAGAGCGATGGCTGGAAAGTGGCTTTATACATTAACGCATAGTTTAGTAGATTTAGCATGTTTAATAATTAATCATGTTCTTGGCTAAAGCGTTTTATTGAACGAAAATGACTAACGTTCGGGCATGTTTGATTTCCAACAATTGCTACATGTTGGAAAAGATGAAGCGAATCGATAATTATAACGAACGACGTGTCAAACTGTAAATTACCGGACGGGCGAGATTGTTTAAAACAATATTTTGCCAAGGTACTGTCAATAATCAGCAGCCGACGGCCACTGTAAATTTGGGCCGATCGAATGCCATTATGCCATTTTCAGGATATATATTTGTCGATGCGCGATTATTTCGTTTTACGGCGACTGCTACAATACTTTACCGCCGTCGGATTAAACGGCCGTTGTCGCCGTCAGTCATAAAAATAACTAACGTGTCGCGAGTGACAACGAATGAAAGCCTGATCGGCTGTAGTTCGACAGAATCGACGTAATTTCGAAATATTCAACGAAATGGTAATTGCCGCACAGCTCTTTCAGAAATCACATCTAGAAATAGTTCCATCTTTCGTTTATCACATAAATTGTTAGTAATATTAATTTTTTTTTTTCTACTTTTGATTCGCGCCAAGGCGTTAAGTCTTTCTAGCTTTAAACTTGTATATTAAATATAATCGACACTTTCATTATTTTCATTTGACAAAAGTAATAAAATTACACGCGGTATAATTTCCGTTAAAAGACATTCAAGATAGAACATCTGGTAAATTTCAGAATAAAATAAAATATTGCAAAGCGGAGTGGCGTCATTCGCGCTTTGGGAAGTTGACAGAGACGTTAAAAAAAAGATGAAAAACTAATCTATAAATGGCTTTTGTTAGACAAAATTGTTCTTTAATGTATTACCAATTCAAATCGATCCTATAATATTACGAAGGATATATTTCCAGTTCAACGTAACGAAATCAGGTGGGAAAAGAATTTGCACCGCGAAAAACAATATGTCGCAAATAGACAAATATTTTTGCTGCTTTTCTTTCTCCGTTCTGTATGTAAATTTTGCATTTTGATGCAAACAGCAGTTCCATTGAACTCCCCGTGAAATGGGAACCAAATTTTCGCCATCTCCGTGTCAAATCTCGCTGACGCAGCCTGCGCAGTTTAAACATACTACGCGGGAGCGAAGTCAACAACACGAAATGACAGGTCCACTACCCGGGCACGATTTTATATATATATTAAATCGCGAGTCGTGTCACGCCGTACAGCCGGTAATGGATTTGGATCCGGGCGCTTCGATCTAAATATTTATTCATTATGATAAATGAAAAGCGCGTCACGTTACGGAGATCGGGCGGCGGATTCGCCGCGAAATAGCGTTCGACACCCACGTTATATCAAGAGCCGTCGAGAGAATCGCATTGGATCGCGCAAATAGATCGAACAATTGTCCGCTATTGGACCTCGTGACAAACAAAATTAAATGATATCCTTCGCGAGCGCACTTCTCGGTTTGCGGTTCACGAATCAATGAATACGAAAGTAGGAAGCGCTGGGAAAAAAAAAAAAAAAAAAAAAAAAAGAAAAAATTGGTCACTGACTATTCATGACGCGTGTTTCGCGGAGAGTACTGTAAAAGAGGTAAAACGAGATAAATAAAAAGTATCAAACTGTTATCCGACGCTTTAATATTATGGCGTTTATCTGATATACAGTGACATTTAAATAATGTTGATTTTTAAAGTTAATTCAAAAATGTATAAATTGAGAGAAATAAACAGAGAAGAGAGGGAGAGAGATAAAGAGCAATAAAGTAATTTAATCTATTATTAATTACAGATTAATAAACATTAACATTACAGGTTATTTAAAATTTAAAACATTATTAAAAAAAATAAAATCTAAATTTTCAAGTATTATATATGTATAATACACATATTAATTATGTGTCTGCATTTTTAAATAAAATATTCTTAAATCTCGGAAAGAACTATAAATTTCATAGTCTATCATAGCGTACGATTAAAAACTATATACACTGTGTGCTGAATTACATCTTCTGATCTGTTATCGTTCGCTCGGCTTGATTACTCTGTCCCCTATCGCAGCGGGATCGAGGGCTCGCTCGCGGAAGACATCAGCTCGTTAGGGAACGGGGAACGATACTCCAACATTAATAAAGCCGCACACTCATGCCGCGAGTATTCCGAGAGCCGAGTAGCCTGGCTAAGCCTCAGATTATTTCTCTTGCTTAATAATCCATTAATGCTTAGAACTCGTAAAAATAATTAAAACTAAAAAAAAAAATTATACAATTCTTCTGCTACAGGTAGAAATTTATTTCGATACCGATATCTCTTAGGACGAGGGGCGGGAAGGAAATTTATATATCAAGAGCTGAGGGTAGAGAGAGAAAGAGGGGAGGAAAAACGAAGAGAGGGAGTGCCGGGTGTGGAGAAAATACAAAGCGCAAAAAGCCGCGATCGACTTGAGATCAGCGGATATGCAGTAAAAAAGTAATAGACTGGGGGCCGGAACGGATATAAAGCGCCAGGATACAATCTCTCGCGTACGAGGAGAAAAACAAGTCCGGCTGGCTCCGCGGCCGGCCAGAGATACACGTGAATAAAATACCGAGAGAAACGGAGATTAGCATATTCGTCCATTTGGAATTTCAATTATTAAAATTACGCAAACACGGGCAGAATAGGAGACGGGCCAATAACACGACCCCCGGTGACGAGAGCGCGAAATTTAATGTATCCGAGAGATGATAGGATACATGAGAAATGGACTGGAGATGTATGACATTTCTCTGTGATCGTTAAAACTATTATCGCATCGCAGACAGATTGAAACGAATTTGTAGCGGAAAACGTCAAGAAAATCTTCGCAAAGCAAGTACAAGAAGTGGCGCGATATAATTAAATTAAAAGGCGAAATAAGAGAAATATGTCACGTTCTCGCGAGCATGGATTATATCAGTGAAATGTAGTATCGGTCGTGTTATCGATTCAACACTTGAAATAATGCCTGCCACGCGTTGAGAAATGTAAAAATGACATTATTACAATTATTTTATAACGTAATTACTGACACGTATATAAATTTCAACCTTATATCATCGTCCCATTCATGTCGAAAAGAACCGAGTTTCTCGATACGTTGCCAATTCAATCTTTAGCATAACCGCGATGTTATTCGACGAAATGAGTACTTAACGAGATAGAATTGACGGGCGATTGGTTTTGAATGAAGTGGTAAAAGAATGTTGTGATAACATTCACGAAACTGATTTTAATTGAAGCCCGTCGTTAAATGACGACTTCAATTGGATACACGCGTATGCACATGGGAAGTGAATGAAGAAAATATGTTGTACATTACGCGAAAGTATATGCCGGAATAAATGAGCGTTATTCACTACGCTACAATATCGTTTCGAGATAATATTTAGCGAAATATTTTCATTAATCCAAATGGAACAGTAATTCTCACCGTATTGCATAAACAATTTTATAACGACTATATGTTTTCCGTAATAAATGATTTGTTAATATCTTTCATCTAACGTCAAAGTTCCAAATATTGTATTATCAATTTGCAAAGCATCTATCAACTGACAATTATTAATGTAAGATCTTTAAAAGATAGAAATAATTTAATTAAATTCTTTGGGCCAAATTGATTTCTCTTTAAATTAATATATACAATATCCCCGTAAATATACCTACTAATTAATAGCATATTAGCTTCGCATTATTATAACATATTGCAGCCCTATAATGATATCAGTAATACAAAATTATCTAATCTACGGTCGCAGCTTTTGCAAAATGTGCCCGACCAATATTACAATTTGAAAATCAGACCGCGTCTGTCATGGAGAACGGCGAATAATCCTGCGCATATAAATTCGAAAGAAAAAAGGCCTCGGGTAAACTCGAAAATGCACGTCGACTGCCGCGGCATCAAGCTCCGTGAGAAAGCATGTGCAAGGACTACAAAAGGGGGCCTCGTACGCAGAAAGGGTGGCCGGATAATATTGGCAACGTACCGTATCCGTACACGTACCAACGAACCATTATATACACCGAGCTCCATCGCACGCATTATGTGTGACGTTGATTAGCGACATATATTCTCGCGCACCATTCAGGATTATCTCACGCGTCCTTGCGGACCTCCTAAGTATGATAAGTATGTATTTTAAGCTTATTTAAGCTAACATCAACGTGTGCCAGAATCCCTAACCGGAATAATCAACGTACAATCGAGATAAACATCTCCCCTTTTTTTTCCCTTTTCCATAGGGTGTCACGAAATTTACGACGTTAATTTTGTAGTGACAGACTCTCTAAAGCATATAACCCCGACTCTCCTAAGCACCTATAGAAAATATCGAGTTTAAATTATACATAGAAAGAACTGTAATCTTACTCTTTTCTTTTCTTTTTTTTTATTATTAAATATATATATTTTTTAAATGTTATCCTTATTCGATTAATGATATCACAATACAAACAATGGAGAGAAAGAAAGCATTTCGCATTTTGTAATATAAAAGTGCAGTAATACTTTTCATCAAATTTTTTTCGATGTCTACATTAATCTAGTAAAAGCATAAGAGGAAATAAAAGAGAAATTAAAAAAAAAATAGATATGATTAAATGTAAAAATTATTAAGATGTATGAAAGCCTTTAAGTATAAAAAAAAAATTTTTTTAATATAAATCATGTATTAAAGTAATACATAAATACTAAATAATGAATAATAATCATTATGAGAGTAAATTAATTGATTTTAGCTAAACTTTTTAAATAAAAGCATTAGTTTTTCGGAGTTTAATCGAAATGATTATATTGATAATGACGCTTCTATACATATATTGTAGTAGTGTTACAGTTGCGCTGTCGATTCATCTGATATTCACTGCGTTTCTATCGAATCGCGATGCAATGGTATTAACTAATATATGCGAGAGGCCGAGAATCATATAGTCGTTTAATTTGAACGCAGCCTCTATACCGCGCTGCGCTGCGCTTTTGCGCGCACTGCTGATCAGAAATTGAGTGGGATTTCACAGACGAGATTAAGTTCGACGATCACATTCGGAATGGATTACGATGCTGCTCGCACTATCTAACCGCGATACTCGCTTTGAGACTTAAAGGACATTCAAATCAGTCAATCTGATTAACAAAATCTATGAATAACTTTTGCGACTTTTTATTTCTGCCTATTGGCAGGCAAAATTTTCATATTTGTAAATAAACAGTATCAAACAATGCTTGTAACTATTAAAAAGGTTGCAAAAACCATATTAAAGAAAAAAAAAAAAAAGAAAGACAAGCAAAGATTAAAATAATACCTTGTGATAAAATTCTTGTAGCATACAATTTTGTGACTTAAATCACGACTTCAAGAAGCGAAAAGACATGAAAAAGGATTTGTAATCTTCAAAAGAATAAATTACAGTCTCTTTTTCTTTCCATAACCCGACGAGCTCGTCACGAGTATCTCTTCGGAATATGGTTATTATTTTGGAAACCTGCTTTAGATTCATTTTGGATTTTGAACCTGTTTACTATGCTACTGCCATCGATATCCATTAAACGAGCAACGGCCCTCGCGGAAACCTGATCACTATCATCATATATTTACACCGAAGACTTGAATTTAGTTTAGTGGGAGTCCGTAATGAGATGATGTCCGATAATGTGCATTACACTATTGAATTTTCATTATGATATAATTCGCATTAATAAACCGGACGAGAAATGACGAGAGGGGGCTTAAGGACAAATCTCTCGCGTGTTTCTTTACATTATTCCGTGCGATTTGAATAATACGTGAGAACCGGCCGATAATCCACGCGTATTGTCGCCGCGAAAGGCGTATACGGTGTCCTGACGTATTAATGCCGGGAAGGAAACCGCGACAGGTCGTTGCACCGCATACGAATTCTTTACCCTTTCAGCGGCAATGAATGCGATTATATTTGCGTCGCGACACGCAAAGAATCGTAGCATCTCGGCTTCTTTCACGTCATGTATATAATATATATATATATTTAAGGGCGAAGCTTTTTCCTACCTACGGCGCGCGGCATGGGTTCTCTTTCATTATTTTTTAACAGAAAATAAAAATGAAAAAGAGCGGGGAACGCACCCTGCATCCAGTCTTCCGGGAGTGTAGGAATTCTCGGCAGAAACGGAAGACGCCCGGGCGCGCGAGAGAGAAACGATCTTTCCACGTTGAAACTTGGCCGGCTCGCGGCACCGAAAGGATGAGGCTAATTCACGCTGACGAGATCTGACAAAGATATAATGCCGCTGTAGCTGCTTGATAACCCGTGGATTTTTAATGCTCAATTTTAAGGGCGCGCAGAAGTTTATTTCCGACGCGACGGCGCGTATACACAATAAATACACCTACGTACGTTACGTCACGTTACATTAGCGCTTCTTTTACGAATTATTTTCTATTGCTCGCTCTATTAATTTCTATACGAAAACAATTATTTTGCTTTCGCGTAAACAAGAAAAGCGCGCGCGTTAGGGAAATTCTTAAATAATGCTTACCACGGAGCGCATTATTTTATTAACTTTTTAATTGACGGAAACTCGAATAATCGATCACCACGCAGGTTCCGGAACGAACGTGCCATATGCAAAACATCGCAGATTTTAATCGGGAAACGTCACTCGCTGAAAACTGGCGCAAAACAATGTGATAAAGGGTTGAAATATTCAGAGAAACGCTCGGAATATTTGTTCGTTTCGATCGTACTTTCCGCATATTTCGCGCACTCTTTCTCTTTTCTTTTTTCAAAGCCCCCCTCTTCTCCTGTCAAATATACAAAGGTGTTCCGGATCAACCGCGATATAAAAGATATATTTCTTTTCAATTGCGGATTCCACGGCCATTGTCGAGCCGATCTTTCCCTTCACGAAAATGTCGTAGACGAGTTATTTTCCCTCGAGTTATAAGAGAAAATGAAAGGATTTCTCTCAGAATATATTTTCTCGTAGAAAAAAATGTGTATAATTGAACTGTGTTTTAATGCTGTCGCTAAAACAAAACCTATTTACTCGTGCTTTTAATCCCACATTCGTCTGCCGTTATCATTTATTCTAAGAAGCGTATTGAAAAAAAAAAGTAAAAAAACATTGCAATAAATAATAATTGCAGTGCCTGAAATAAATAAAATAAAAGTGGTTTTCGAAATGATGACACAGTATTGAATCACGAACACAAAAACTAACTCGCGTTTATCATCATAATAGAAGAAACGGATCGTAAGTTTTATTATTATTTTTTTTTTATTTTTTTATTCTTGATGCACGTTATTTGATTCGATCGACACGTGTCGAAAGTGTATTAAGCGTAACAAAACTGATCAGAATAGTCGTTGCACGTCAAAAAAGCAAACACAAAATAAAAAGTTATTTTATTTTAAACCTTGCATCACTGCAGATATTTATTTGAAGTTCTCCTTTAAAACAACAGAATTCGAAACAGTAGAATTGATTTTTTTTTTCAGGTTTAATCGGTCAAAGGATCCTCGATTGTACAAAAATGCTGATCTAGGAAACTATACATCTATCCGGTTCACTGACATGGAAAAAGGCTGGTAAACAGCTCGAGACACAGAAGATTTGTTGCTCTCTCCTACATTTGAATCCAAGTGGAACGCGATTAAAAGGGGCGAACATCTACGACGCGAAATCGCGGATGGTACGCGCACGTACGGAATCTCGGCGCAAGTTTCCGGGCTGCTGGATTCAAGATAAAGCACACACATAGATGACATAAATGTTGAAAACTCACCGGTCAACTCCCGTGTCACGATCCGCGTCTCGGGTTCTTTCACAATCGTCACACAAGTTGTACGCGCGCGGCCGATACTCGCGAAACGTTAGCCCGGCGTAGCCGCGTGCCTGAAACAGAGAGAGATGCGCGTTCGTTCGCATCTAAAATGCAACTTAAACCGTAGCCCGCGCTTTGCCAGTTTGCCACCGGGCACCAACGCCGGCGACGATACGGAGCATCCGAGTTCTGGAGGGAGAAGGAACGCCTGGTTGCGATTCCTAGTACCAGACGACGCTAGTGCACTACCGGGTTAGAAACGCGACGATATTTTAGGTTTTTACGTTACCGACACGATCGCATCGTCGAAGATTCCTGTCGAGGATAAATTCTGCACGTCGAAGATAATTGCATAATTGAAATTGCTGCGTGAGTAATGGTTGATAAGTAGATTTGCTTTTCTCGTTTAGAATAAAGTCAGAGGTATTATTATCTGTGGGACGCGCGGTAATGAAACTTGTGTGCATTTAAGAAATGTATGCTTGTTGCTGACAGACAACAATGATAAGACGTCACAAGAAAAAATTATGTGAAATTAATTGTATTTCTTGAGAGATCGACGATATACTGTGACGGTTAGTGATGCTTTTTTTGGGAAAATTGTTATAAATACTCGAACGACAAAGATAAAACAGTTTTACTGTACGATTTATTCTATGATGCGCACCCGTATAATACCCGGCGGCTTCCATCGTCGTAGGAGCTGCACTTTTGCTCGAAATTCGAATCGCACTACGTAATGGCCGCTCATGCAAATGACAGCGCGGCGCGCGACACGAGCGACGTGACAGCAACTGCAAATCGTGCTGGTGGCGCCAACGCGCACTCGGCGGAACACCGTTCTCGTGCGGCTCATCCTCTCACTCTTTCTTCCTGGACAAGGGGCAGGGCGGGGTGGGACTGACGTCACGTTCGATTATTTCCGTCGGCGCTCGACTGGTCCGATCTCGCCCGAACGGGTCAATGTCTGAGGAGGAGGCATCGAAAAATCTAATGGTTGGTGTGGTGTTGCCGTGCTGCTGTTCGACGACGACGACGACGACGACGACGACGGAGGCAAAGAGAGGTCGTCGCTGATCGCCGTGCATCGTTCAACGTTACCATCGCCGTGTGACGCGCGCGCGCCTCTTTTACCTTTTTCACCGCGTTCGATATTAACCAGCGCGCGTCCATCGCGTCATCGCGACATACCGAGGAAGCTGCTGCGAGAACTTGACCTATGTCGCCCTGTCCCGGTGCCCGCGACCAGCGATAGTGAGACACGGAGGAAGCGAGACAGAGAAAGGGAGAAGGAAAAACAGTGCCGATCGACTACGGGCATTGAACGCGAAGACGACGACGACGACGGCGACGAGGAAGAAGTGGAGGAGAAACAGCGCACGAACGGCAGCGACGGCGACGGCGACCTCCTGTCGAGAAGAGCGCAGTAGCCGCGATCATTCTTCTCGGTCAGCGAATTACGCGCTTCCCTGACTTTCGCATCGCGGCGACATGCGGCGATACGAGAGTCTGTCAGATATCGACGACGAGGAGTAGACATTAGCGCGAGTATCGCAAGTGACCAGCGAGTGACGAGGCTCTGCCGCGAGAGAAAGAGAGAGAGAGAGAGAGACGGACATAGAAAGAAAAGACAGCGAGGAAGAGAAGGATAGTGCGCGAGGAAGAGAGAAAGAGAACGGGTGCGCGAGTGAGACAGACGGACCGTGGCGCGACGGCGCGAGTGAGATAGAAAGAGAGAAGGAAACGGGAGGACGGTGTAACGAGAACGGAGTGAAGATAGCAGTGAGATAGAGTACGGAGGACGATCGACGCAACGTTAACCGCAGAAAAGCGAGTTTCGCGGAGGCCGCACGTCTGCGATCGGCAACGACGACGAAGGTAGCAGAGAGTGCGTCTCGACGCGGAACCGTGAAGTGGCGTAAAAGCCGTCCCGAAAACGTCGGTCTGCCGCCGCCGCCACCGCCACGACGTTGGCACGCACCCCTCGTTGCTCGCCAGCGGCGCTCCGCAGCGCACTCGCCCTTCCCCCGCCGCCGCCGTTCATTGGCTGACGGCACCGCGCTTTGGATCAGCTCACCGCCGCACCGCCGTGACAGCAGCGCGAACAGGAAGCTAGGCCGTCGTCGCCGAGAGAGTGCGCGTCAGTGTGTCGAAAAAGAGGGTGGTGTCGCCTACGACGACGACGAGAAGAGAGAAACGCGCGTAAGCTGAGGCCTCCGTGAAGTAGGTGTGCTGGTGCCTTCGACGGGCACACGGCGCGGATCGACTAGCCGCGTCGGTGGTGTCGCTGCGCGCGCGTATTGCGCGAACGCAGGAAGATAAAAAAGAAAAATCGTCGCCCACCCGCGTGAACGTGAACAGTACCGTCTCGCGGTTTCATCTCCTTTCGCTTTCCGCAACTTCGGGTTCGTCCTTTCCCGTTCCGTGGTCGTTCCGTTCGTCGATAAGACGTCGTGGTGCAACGTAAAGTAGAAAACGCGAAAAGAGAGTCGAAAGAGGGCCGACAAGAAGAGAAGGAAAGAGAGAGAGAGAGAGAGAGAAAGAAAGTGCGCGCGCTCGCGCGCGTTCTCGTGCGATGTGATAATCGCGTGTGCGACTGTCATTGATGTGCGAGGTGGTGTTGACGACGGAGAAAACGACGTGTCGACGGCGAATATCGGGGCTAACTTCGGGCGCTGGCGGTGGACGAGAAAGAGAGCAGCCGGAGCAGTACCGGCCGACCTAACCTAGGAGACACGGCGGGAGCAGCGGCCGAGAGAAAGAGAGAGGACGCGAAGTCGCAACCCTCGACGAGTCGCGGTGCTGGTGTCGAGGCGAAGGTGGAGGCGGTCGAGAGAGCTTCAGAATGAGCGGACGACCGAGAACCACCTCTTTCGCCGAGGGTAACAAGCCGCCCGCAAACCCGCCCCTCGGCGGCATGAAGATTAGCAGTAAGTACCATAACCTCTCGCGTCTTTTACTCTTTCTCCCTTTCTTTCGATCTTTCGTTCGTTCTAGTTGCACGACTCTCACCGCAGAATTAGGTGTCTCGGTCTCTCTGTCGTTACTTTCGGTCGGTTTTTTTTTTCTTTTTTCTCGCGCACACTCATCGTTTATTCCAAGGTTTATTCCTCGAACGCGATAAATTGTAGTAGAACTAACCTCTGGATTTTCTATTCTCTTCTACGCGTTTTATTATTTTCTTTTTAGCTTTTTTTTTCTTCTCAACGACAATCGAGCGCACGGTTTGGATGTAGAGTATAAAAGTGTAAAAAGGATACGAAATAGTATGGTTATAATGACGAGGTGCACGAAGTTGTAAAAGGGTGCAGTTGAAAGGTGCAAAGATGTCTTTCTTTCTTCGTTCGTTCGTTCTCTGACATTTTCTCTCTCCCTCTCTCTGCGTCATAATCTTCTGTGCGAGAAATTTAATCTTTTAACGTTACTTTTGTTTTATTCTGAATATGCTTATCGAGGACTTCGTGAATGCCACAAAATGCAACGAAAAAGTACAGACGATTTCTTTCGACTGTCGGATTTAAAATTAATGAGATGGCGAGAAAAACATTAAAATATTACAAGTCGTTCTTTTTGAAGATCATCTAACATCTTTTAAACGTATTATATTTCTGGATACATTAAATGAGCGGCAATATCAAATACGTGATTGTACATTCAGCGTATTTTGCTGCTAATTATCACATTAATTTGTTTTTGTTTGATCGTTTTATTGTATTCTGATAATTTGCTCGGATTTGATGACTCATTGTCTTATAAAATTAACATTTTGATATTAAATTAATAAAATTTGTAATAAGATCATAAAACATTATCAGAAAATTATAAAAATTTAATTTATATTTTTTTAAGATAACTACATTATTTCTTTAGAACACTCATTAACACTCTTTGTTTAAATGAGAATTAATCGTACAAATATTTAAAAAATAAAATTAACCGAGCAAGACATTTTTTATTAAGTGATGCCGTAAAATACAAAAGCACGGAAAAAGTTTTACTTCTCACAAAAAATTCAAATAATAAATAATCCGTAATTGATTTCGAGTGAAATTTTTATCTAACGATATTACTAACTTGCGACCGATTCAATTACACGCGCGCTTATTTTCACGATGATTATTTTCATCACTCACGATCATAATCGTGTCGACGCAATTCGATGGCCGTGACAGTATTATATACGCGCGTGAAAATCCGATTATACATATATACATTACATTTTTGGCGAGTGTTTGATTTACGTATGTGCTAACGCAGCACATTAATCACATTACATGCAACGTGCACTATGATCCATTACGCGGAATAAAAAGCTATAACGTGCTCTAACACAATTACTAGATCTGTATTCTATAGAAATCTCTTTTTAATCTTTAAAAAAAAAGAAAAAAGAAAGAAACTTATATGCACACGCAACGTTCATTAATCCTCGCGTCGTTCATTATTTCAATAAGCTCTCTTGGCAATTTAAAGCCTTTAAAATTATTAAAGAAGAAAAAAAAATACAAATAATGCACGAAGTATTGGAGTAAAACAGTACCACACGTTTATTATTAGTCAACAATTAACTGGAGCTTTCTTCGATAGAAACAAAATGTAACAGACGAATGAATAGCGGATTCCACTACTCCGAGGCGAATAATGAAACGAGTTCAAAGGGTGCTGTGTCATTGTTTAAGGAAAGAATCGTGTCAATGTAGCGTTTAATATTCATTCAATCGCCGGTGCTTAAGTTTCAATATTGAAAACTTTGTGGTTTCATACGTGAGAGAATAAACGGGAGAATAAACGTGAGAATAAATCCAGCTTAATTACTCTCAGGTAACCCAGAAGCCTAATTGCGCCTTCGTTTAATAAACATTTCTCCGCGTTGCGTACTTTTTCATTGGCGGAGCAATTTATGTAACGGCACAGGATAAATCATGTATCTTACCGTGCAATCCACATGCGCCGGACTGGGCAAAATAAACCGTTACCGCCTTGAACTTGCATAACGCTTGCATAATTTTTAATCGATATGCCGAACTATATATGGAGTTAAATTATGTAGAGATTATATTGAGAAAATCAGAAGAGCATCTTCAACATAGTTCTTGTATTCTATTCTATTGGCTAGTCACAAGGTTTTTCTTTGTGCAAGAATGGTCGTTCTTTCACAATCACTTTATGAGTCAGAATTAATGTTTTTTTTTTTTTTTTTAATTGTAAAAAGTGTTTCATGAAAATATCTGATTATGAAGTTATTGCTTGTTACATTGGTCGAAGATCGTCTGTTTTATTCGCACGCTTTACCTCGTGCTAAGAGTTAGTGTATCGTTACACATTTAAGACGCTACCAAGTGGCCTATGTTTCGCCAAGGACGTAATATAATTTGCCATTCAAATGGATTATCTGTGAGATATTGCCGCTCGAATAACCGCGGTGTAGCAGGTGATAGTAGGCGTAAATAGGCGACGGCAATGATTCTACTTTGACTTTCGTAAGCGCGTCGCTTGAGTTGTAATTCATTACGTTGCGTCTATCAAAAGTAAGCTTAGTCCTCAATTTTCAATTGATCCTTTGTCTTGATCTAAAGCTACGCAATCATAATAATTCAGTTGACATTAACTTTAATAGGAAAAATTATGCATCATTATATTATACACAGCGATCGTTATCTTGGCATGGGAATGACGAGCAAAAATAAAGGGAACATTACCGGGCAATTTTACTGCGATAAATCGCAGATCGAGCTTCTGAAATGATAATGTTAAACAGAGATAAGTTGAAACTTCCGTGTTGTCAGCGATGAGGGAGTGTGCTTCTGTCAAAAATAGTGACACGAGCAACGCAATCGCATTGCTATCTTTGGCGCACGCGACCTGCGTACGTCCGTAACCTTCTAATGCAATTAAAAACGCATAATTTAATCGCACGTATTTTCTTTTGTAATATACGACTAGGTGAACATTATCAGTAGTAATAATCGCGAAAGTTTATGATTTCTATCAGTTACGGTTAGATTTAACATTTATTTTCTAGTCGGTTTTCATTATTTTTAATAATAGAAGACGTTGCTTAATTTATTTTGATGTAAATAATTTTAATGTGATGTCACAGATAGGTATGTATTCACATTGGTCGAAAATTGTTAGAAAACGAATTTGTTTTTATGATTAATTTTATTTGAAAAATTATAGATATCTTAATTGTTTGAATTTCTTATAAAATTATATTATTTAGAGAAACTCTCTGTTTTACATTACTTATAAACGTTCGCGGAAATGGAACGTACTAAATATATATATATTTTTTTATTACAATTGATCGATCCATCTTTGAAGAACTGCGAACCCCTCTCGTCCCCTCTCCCCGAGGCTGTTTGCGTTGTAAAGAGGGTCGATCACGTTACCGATTCACGTGTCTGAGATCTAGGTCAATGTGTTTCTACAATATTAAAGTATTCGACAAACTATACGCATATTTCAATGAATTTTTTAGTCTATTACACAATCTGCTTTTTGCTCGACATTTTATTACCATTCCATTTTATATAGCAATTTTATTTGAAGCATTCGTAGCAATCAAATTCTCTTTTTAAAATATATTCCTAAATTGTATGAAAAGTACAATTAATTATTACATTGTTGACTCGCTATTGTCTGAATTACTGTCGTAATTTAACGTCAGAATGATGGAAATCGCGCTTATTTCTAGCACAATCGGTCGGTCAACTCCATACCTCATTTCTTTCGATTTGTTCAATTATGCGTCACGCTAAAACGCGCATGACAATTCGCAGACGTGCAGACACACGCTTTAAACAAAAATACCCCGCCAGACATGTGATTGACCGAGCACCATTGATAAATCACGAATAATTGAATAAAAATATAAGAATTTATCGTTATAAAAATTTCTCTTATTTGAGAACCGAGTTGAGAACTTAATTCACTTAGTGTAAATAAATATTTCTTGAAATTTTGGAAATGAATACTTTTTGGAAAAGTTTACTGATAACGAAAGTTGAGTTTGTTTCGGCAGTTTTATATATATTATATATATGTGTGATCGAAGATAATGATCCTTGTCTGTTGCATCTTTATTCGTGACTTATCTCGATAACAGACGGACAACAGTACCGACCGATTCGATGTATAAATAATCGGAGCTGATGGTCGAGCAAGTAATTGCGTATTGACGCAGTTGCCAGGCGGAGCGCGGAGACGACCTCTTCGATTGCACCGAGGATCGATTATCCTCGCGGTGGCGGCAGCGAACTATCCTGACCCGAATCAGACTTATTCCGCGGACTGGTAGTCTAAAAGGGATCGTATTTCATATGCATCCCGATTCCTCTTAACCTTTATTGCCTCGATCGATTCTTCTTCGGGTTAGCCCAATCGCGAGATTGCTCACGCTTGGTAACAACGCTAAAACAGAAATCGTTTCATCCCGAAATGACGGTAACGCGGTCCGACGTACGCTGCAAACGCCCTAGTCCGGCGACTTAAAAAAAAAAAAACGGAAAAAAATGAAAGTTTATTAATTTCGCTTTAGATCTTTTGGTTCTACTAAATTCAATTAAAATTTGCATCGAAAACTAATAAGACGTAAGGTGTACAGAAATAAGGAGTAAAGAAAAAAAGGTTAATATTATTTTAGGCATTCTAGTTTCAACTAAATTCAATTAAAACCCGCGTCGAAGGTTAGTAAGATATAAGGAATAAAAAAAGAGAGACGTACGCGTGTTAGCTCATTACTATTAAATTATGTTAAATTTTTTTAAATAATTTACGGTCGTAAATTATTTAAAGTTATTCGCTTATGCATTCGATTTTACGAATTCCAATTACATATTGTTTGAGGTAAGTTTGAAAGTCGTCGGGTTAATAATGCCTGCCATTTTCAAAGATACTCTCGACACCTCGATATCGATCACTCAAGGTCACCGTGTTAAATTCGAGTACAATATACAGCACAGCTGAGCTTTTGACGCTCGTTAGCGAGCTTCAAGGTGTAACGGCCTGATGATTTTATCAGTGCCATTTATTCTTTCTTGGAATCTTAAATCGTTTCGTAGAAAAAGAGACTTTAAAGAGACTGCTTTAAAGAGATTATACGTAAAATATATATAACTTGTATGAAACCGAAAAGAAAAAAAAAAAGACTATTAAAGTAGATAGAAAGAAATCAATTTTAAGTTTTCTTATTCATTTTATATTTAATATATTGTCGAAGATAATATTAAAGAAGTTAAATATTATAGAGATATTAAAGGGAATTAAATGAACAATTTTTTTACGGTTATTTTAATAAAAAGCGTGGCAATGTACTTTTATACTTTTTTTCTTCACAAGAATCAACCCTTTTACAACGCTGGTTGTAAATATCCGTGCCTTGCACGTTCGCCTTTAAAAATAGCTTCGTTACGACGCGCTATAAAGTTGCGTCTGCTGACGCGTTATATTTTTAAACTCTTTCTGTGCGTCTTGGAAAAAAGTTGCATCTTGGACGAATCAGACGTCTATGAAGTTTGCCCCTTCTCTAATTTTTTTTTTTTTTTTTTTTTTTAAAGAAAATCAGTTTTGAATGCCTTGCGACAGCTCTCTCTCTCTCTCTCTCTCTCTCTCTCTCTATCTCTATCTCTTTTTCTCTACTTCTCAACTGTTTTTACAAAGAGCTTTGCAGTTTAAAGCGATCCAAAATTAAAGTAGAGGAGAAAAAATTCAAAATTTTACCAACACTCGAGATTCGCTAGTTCTAGTCGCTTTTCGGAAAGTTCTGTTGGCAAAAGTTCCGAAATTGGTAGTTTTAACTTAAATCGCCAGCGGGCATTCTCCGGTTTTCCGTCGATTAGAGAAGTAGCAGACCGCGATATGCTGTCGAATCAATAAATGAATGTTCTTGCCGCAAATAGAAATCCGCTGTTGTTTGCACGGTGCTCGCGTTTGTGTTTCGCGTCCGCAGGACACCATTGTTCTCCACGGATGATCGCGGAGAACGCCCGCTATTGTTACCGTCAATCCATCCTTCGACGAAAGCCCTGATTCGCCGTGTAACTTTCATCGGCCGAACATTTTTCTGTTCCAGACATTTCGCATAAGTTTTTGCATTATTACATTAAATGAAAAGGGTCGCATAGTAACCACCCGAGCTAAAGATAGTTCCGCCTCCACGAAAGAGAATACGCGATCGCTATTAGTTGCATCGGTATATTCTTAGCTGACTAGTGTATTCTTGGCGAATAAGTTGATTTACGGTATCATTGGTACGAGCCAAAAGACAATCCGTTGCGCTCGGGTTTACAACGTACAACCGACATTTTATGAATTAAGGCAACCAACTTCTTCCGGACGATAAAATCCTCGAATGCTGATTTTAACCAAAAGTCGGAAACAAAGCTGACGAACGGATAAAAGGCGAATACGTGTGGGCGAGGAAAGGCCAAAGCCCTTTGGGGCCCAATCTAAAAATGGCCCAAGTCGTGCTTGAAAGGTTCGCACGGTAACCGCGCCAAAGAAAAGATTTATTTATCTAATTAATCCGATTATTTATCTATCAATCTTGATTAGAAATTCTTTTAGTTCGCCGATTATTTTAGAGTTGTAAATACCGAACAGCGTTCGTACCGGTCGAGCTGAACGGAGTTCAGTCGAAATTATCTGGAAGATGCTGTGGTGAAAAGTAGTGACACGTGCCAATCGTGTGGCGCCATTCTTGCGCGTCATCTCGTGGTATCGCACGATAACAAAGTAGGCCAATTGCGCGCAAGATGATTATGAAAACTGTAAATTTCGCGGACATTTTTTTTTTTTTTTTACAACACACGTGGACACGGGCAGTCAATATATGTACGCTACATCGAAATACGTTGAAAGAAACAAAATCGTTCTCCGATAATGTATTTTATATTCGTGAATTAATACATTATTTATTTTACATTTATTTACGAAGACTATTGAATTCCACTTCTGTCGAGTTTCACAAAATTTGAACGCTTTATTAATGCGTTGCAAAAGCACGATTAATAAACGGCAAATGTTTTAGTATTGAAATATCAGTAGTAAAAGCAATTATTAATATCTGCAGCTGTGCAAACGTCACACTGGTAACTCATTGTCGGACAAAATAGCGTCTTGTAACATTAAATGTTTGCCGTTGTCGGTAGGTGGCACTACAAAGTCATTAGCTTCTTTCCGTGTAATTATCCAAGGATATCTTTATATTAGAGGACGTAATGACGTTCGTACGTTCTATTAGCAATTGCGTTTTCTTGCGTAAAAAGGTCTAAAAGAAAAAGAGAAAAAAAATTATGTATGTGGTTTTTAGCAGTTATCTTCAATAATGTTAAACATTTGTGACGATTTTGTCATGCTGCATGTTGATTACACCAATTCACAAGCATCGTGAACTTGTAACAAACGTTAATAGATGACTCGCGTGGCATGCCGCTGTTGTTAGAATATGAACTCTAATAAACGATCAGTCTTCGACATTGCGGGTCTCTGCTGCAAGTGATTGTAACTAACGAACTTTATCTACTTTTGAGCAAAGTACAATCAACGTATGTCGATCATATAGGAATCATTTCTATCATTCTATCTTAAAAACTATCGTTTTTAAAATATTTTTTGTTAATTAGGATCAAAGCCACTTTAGTCTTTTTTTTTCCGGTAATTAAAAGGTACATAAAAATATTGATTTATGGAATATTTCGATCTGCTTACTGAAATTCGACAACGTTAAAGCAACAAGAGTTTGTAGTGGAACATTTTGACTTGGGAGGATGATTTATTTAGAATTGATGTATAAATATGACTCTCCCGCAATATCGCCAATGTAAACATAAATTTTCTTGCTACGCTACTTTCCCTGTTATTTTTACAATTTGTAATTTTCCATCGATCTCTTACATCTTGCCTGTCGATACACGGACAAGTGTTTAATTCATCGAACGCCAGAAGGATGTGAAAAATATTTTGCGATAAGTTAATTTTCTCATTCTCGCCGAATTCGATAAGATAAAATTGGTAAAAATAAATATTGATACGTACGAAAAGCAGAAGTAATAATTAAAAATGCAGTTGATATATTTCTTTTTAATTAAAATATTTTCGCGGCTTGTTCATATTTTATATTTCAAGTGTTTGTCACGCTGTGCCAATTTATTAAAAATAATTCCTGCGCATAATGACGGGCTGTAAATTTGCATATCGACGTTATTCATTGTTTCGTTTTGAAAGTACGCCAGTTTTTTGATCACGAAAATAGAGCTTAAACGAAAACTCTCGCGGCACATGTGTCACCGGTAACCGAGTCTATTAATAGTCATGGCGTTATCGCAATTTTAATAGACGGAATGATTAAAAGAAAAAGAATGTATTCGGGTTAAAAATTTTTTTCAGTGCGCTTAAGCGAATTGCCGCCGGCAGCAAAATATAGTGAAAATATTTTCCAGAAACTAAACCGTTTATGCGCAATTTGGCATTGATTTTACCGCGTTGTTTTTCGCATCTATAGACATGTTAAGCGATACTTATGCATGAAAAATTTAATGAATCTTTACACATGAATCCCACACAGCGAGACATAATAGTGTTTCGAAGCGTGCAGTCCATTCGGTGTTCGATAGCTTCGCCATCCGCCTTTCATCTTTCGCTCGGCTCGTATACGATCAATTTTCCACTGAGATTTGTAGTTTTAAAGGGGCTGCCTTCATTGTGACGACAAATCGGAATTATTGGCAAACGATCAAGATAGTTACACCGTGACGTCGCACCTGACGTCACGTTGCGGCAGGTGCCAATATTTCCTATAACCATGACGACACTAGCCGCTTACGGCACTTTTTTTCCAAGGCTAACGATTATTAGAAATTTATAAAAACTTCAGAAAAGGTTACGTAAAATTGCGAAGAAGAATATGGAATCTGCATAGCGTTGAGGAAATATTAAAAATAAAAGACTAAACATAGGCGCAAAACTTGAGTCGAAAAGCTGCTTGTTACTCCGCAAATATCCACATTTTTCAAATTACAAGTAAAGGTATGCAAGGTTTAAATTTATCGAAGAATCTGTTAGTAAAATGAAACTCACGAGTACGAAACATCTGTGGACATACACGTGTGTGCGTGTACATACATAATGTGACACGTGCACATAGTACTCTATAGTAGTCATCGCAGCGGTTCATATTTCAATTTGGTCTGATCTTTGTTTGCTTTTTCTTTATTTTTTAAAATCCCGACGTGTGTCAGAACGACGACAGAATGCTTTTTCTCACCGAAGTTTAGTTCTAATGGGTACACTATAAATTTTACCAATATAATCAAGACGATGTTACCCACAAAATTTTTATTATACTCACAATTTTTTCACGCGTTAAAATCTGGAAGAATTTTATTCTTTATTTCTATTTTATTAACTTTATTTGTGTAACGAAATTAATGTGTAAAATATTTATAATAATCTGTTTTTAATATAAGTTCGAACGGAATAATAATTAAGTTGCCCTTATTTTAACATATATTAATTTTTTTCTAAAAAAAAAAAAAAAAAAAAGCGAATATCATCGTGCGGCAACTGCGTAAAATCGCGTCTCGAAATGAGGGCGACAAACGTATCACTAAACGATTTCCGCGACTCGTCATGTATACGTAATGTGAACGAAAAGTCAAATGCCACGTATGCATCGTCTCTTGCGTCAAAATGATTTCCGTTGACGTTCATCACTGCATAAAAAAAAAAATTAAAAAAAAAGAAACTGAGTGCATCGACAATTTATTACGACGCAATCGCGGTTTGTACAAAATATCTTTGAACTTCCTCTTAGTTCGGTCGCAATCTTATCTACAAACAACGATAATTCTTATACTAGTACCCTGAAAGAAGAATATCGCTACTTTTGAACCCAACCGTAACAGCCACGAGTAACTATGCGTGAGTTACTACGCTTGAAAGAAACGAGAAAAGACATAGCCAGAGGCAACAAAAAAATAATCGTAATGCTATGTATAGCATCTTTACCTTAATCTTCGCATTAAAGTCAAGCGTACAACATCGTGAACTCTGTCCACCTCGATCATAAGTAGAGTTTAATTTCCACTCTGAGAAACGTGCCTAATAATGATCTGTTACATATCGAAGGGCACCCAGCACGGTTTTGCCGCGATATATCCGTGTTGCAATCGATGATTCACGCCACGCCAGGGTCAGTATGTTAAATCACACATCCTGCATGTGCCACTTGTATGCATTTTCTTGGAAATAATTATTAAAAGCGTGTTATATAAAATAAAGATTAAAAAAAAAAAAAGTTAAAAGCCAATTGTAACATTTATGGCTGACATTTAGAATTATTCCAACTTCACGATAAATTTATCTATTATATAAAAGTATTTAAATAAAAAAAACACACCCACGAAAGTGGACATGTGATTGTCTGATAGAATAATTTATCGGAAAGTTAGAACGGTCTCTTAATACAGAAGTTAGTTTAATGCATTCCGTTGTCGAGACAGATTTACATTGTAATGCCTGTTTTTGCGCGACGATGCCTGATGGACGTGCAGCCAGTCTGGCAATTGAGTTATGATCAATTTGCGCAGCTGATCGGCGATATAAATAGACCGTCCCGCGTTTACGTACGGTTATTCTCGTTACTTACCGATACACTATTTGACTGACGACGTTGGCGGAGATCTGACGCAAGGGCACTTAACGATCGAAGTCTATTCCTCTTTCACCTTTCTCTCGCATTCCAATATCGTCGCCCCGCGAGCGTATAGATGGATGATAACGTTCATCAAAGACCTCACAAGCCTAAGATTTTCATTCAGAAAATATCGGGACGGACAATCGATTAAAGAATCAGCAACGAAACAGGCACATGGTAATTTTTGCGACCCCCAGGGGTTCTCTGTAAGCCTGGCGTTCTTTGATTGAAATAAACCGAAATTTCAAGATGGCCATTCGCGAGAGTTCATTCACATTATACTAATCTAGATCCAAAATTATGCCGTCATCAAGCGGCGGATGCGGGCCGCTAAGATCGTGCTGGCCGATTTCCAGGTCTCCCCGAAAAGTGACGAGCCAGAGATGGTCGACCGGTTCAAACATTCGTCCGCGATAACTAATCAACAGTCAAAATCGGCCTTTCCCCTTGCTTCCTTTCAACGCTGACCATTTAATCAAATTTATTTCTCTCACGCCTTTATCCGTCACTCTGATACCAGACTGTGAGCAAACATGAAATGCAAATTATTATTTAATACCGACTGAAAGCTGTTGAACAGCTCCAAATACTGCAGATATTTCGTATATCATTTTTTAATGTGTTATATTTAACGGAAATAAAATTAAACACTAAATAATTAAATAACAAATATTATAACGTTGAAACGAGAGAATTATCAATTATTTTTGGAAAATGATAGCGAGTGATCAGGCATGGCGCGTGCACTTTATCAATTTCTAGAAGCATCTTATCTTAATTTTTGTAGTCGCGGAATACGAAGTACTTCTCGTTTGTCTTTCCCCTTCTTCTTTTCTCCCCCCATATCTACGTGAAATTTAACAACTTTGTCATAACGTTCAGAAAATTAAATAATTTATGAAATTTAATTAACACATTACTTAAGTGCCAGTAACCACTTAACCAATATTTAAGATAGTTACGTTAGTATTGCAATATAAATGTAAATGCTTTCGTTAAGACCTGCCACGTGCCCTCCGCGTTTCCTCGTTATCATATCTCCCCCGAAGACGTGTGCACGAGCGTCGGGCGCTGCTCACGTGTGCCACTTGTTTGTGTGTTACAACATTATCTCCTTATAACGGCTAAATATAGCAAATATTCTAACCTGTTCCATTCAGTGCGATATCGGCGCGTTCGTTTTCCCTAGTATTGCCCGACACAAGAATGCGAGAATTAAGCGTTCAATTTTTTTCTTTCAGCTCGCATTATCTTCACCTCGGTCTTCACTTTATTTTTACGATTTTTTTTTTCTCTGTCTCTCTCTCTCTTTTTTTTTTTTAACTAAAATTATTAAGATTAAAGAGAACAAATATATTTGCGATAGTTATTATACTTATAATGCAGCATAAATATATTAATTTATTCTCTGTGTCTCGAAGTTTATTGAGAGTAATCAATCGCGGCCCAATGAAGTAGCAAATTATTTGTTACTTATTAGTGGTCAAATTATTAATATGTGTCCTCATGACGAAGGGTACGCGCTGTCCTACGTCATTGTCATAATCTAAATATCTCGTTTAGCGGACGTAAAATTAATTGGACGTGCCATGATAGAGAGATATATGTATATGTATCATACTTGAATAATTTTGTTCAGAGCGTAAATGTTGACCGCGAATCAATTATCCGCGGATGAAACTTTTCTCTTTTTTTTTTCCGGTCTAATAACGTCAAGTTTATAAATTTCCTCTATCGTGGAATTAAAATTAGCTTGACTCGCAGAAGATTTTCCGATAAATCACCGCGTTTGTAACGTTACGAAAAACCATTACCGGGATGTGAGATAATCATCCGTCTTTATTATAACAATTTAAAGGAAACAAGGAAATTTTTATATATAGAGAGAGAAACCTTCTCGTCTCAAATTTTATGAATTCTCCAGCCTTTTATATGTAAAGCTATGAAATATCGTAAAGCATTCTATTGCGTATTTAATAATAATTTAACTTAACAATGTTATCGCACATTTGACACACTTATATATTAAAATATATCACCTTCGTGTATCGTGACCGTGTTGCGATTCGTATTCGTGCCCCACATTTATCGCATTTAATAGAAAGAGCTCCCTCGGAGATACTATCGCGAGCCAACGATCACGTAAAGGTGCTAAAAATGTGGAACGCGAATTAATTCGCTTTTACCTGCTTTCAACTTTTTTTTTTCGCAAACCCAGGATTTCAATTTCACTGAAGACGATTCGAGGAATTGTCTCGTCGGGAATCGTCTCAACTGAAGCGATATCTCTTTATCTACAACCGCGAGATTTCGCAGGTTGTTCCCCTTATTTCACCGTATCAGTAATCGAATCAGTACCGCGAATTCCCGGGGTAAACGGAAATTCAGAATCCAACGAACGGCGGCCGACGCGATTTATTCACTAACTCTGCCAGACGCCGCTTTCTTCCGGTCATCCCTATATTTTTTCCTCTGCCACGTGCATGGTCGTTTGTGTGCACAAACGGTGGGCGCATTCAGCGAAAAAACCTGCAACTGTCGTGAAAATTGTGAATCTAATTTGCGTACGATCTTAATTTTACTTGAATTTATTCCAAAATTTAAATTCACAATTTTTACAACAGCTGCAAAGAAATTCCTTTCCGCTGAACGCGGCCGATATCAGAAATCACCTTTAACTTAACGGCTCTAAGTCTATTAATTAAACCTATTTTAAATATTGCGATTTAAATTGAAAATTAAGACAGTCACTTGATTGCCAGTTCCAAAGGAATTATATTTACACCCAAGTCGCAACCAAAAAATTCGAGCACACGATTAGCCGCTACATATATTATTTAAATACTAATTTAAATAGTTCTAATGCTACGTAAAATGAAAATCGGCAGTTCCTCGGGGGAGGGAAACCTGCATGTCTCGGGGGACATGAATGAAAGGGATATTATATACGTTTCTTTTTGTACCCCGCGATAAAATAGAATTTAAATTCTGTCTTGGGATGATACGCCGGGCGATAATTATCGCGCGGGATTATAATTATTATGCGGACAGAAATATCGCGAAAGACAAAGGGCTGCTCCGGCAATGTTCTCCCACCGCGAGCGGCCCGAACGCCTGGCGCAAGTGACGCTGCGACGAGAGGCGGCTCGGTCAGCGATGCACTCCACTTTAGTCGTATGCCGGTAGCCCGTCGTGGATCTTCTCGTGCTTTGTTCCTCGCGCGAGTTGCCTCGAAAAGTTGCGCGAGCCACACCGATCCCGCTACGCTCTGCGACTCACTGATCGCGATTTCAACGAAACGCTCAGCTCAACGAAACGGTGCTTTTTTTAAGGGACTAAAACGAAAGAAAGTTATCTTTTCCATGAAGAAATGGTGCAAAGATATTGAAAGCAGTTAACGCAATAATCGTTATTAATTATCGTTGGGAAAATGTACTTGAGTGAGTGATAATAGTTTATCTATCAGTATTTTATAGGAAAAAAAAAGAGGAAAAAAAAATACACTTGTTGCACTCGAACGTGAGTGGGTGAAAAATCCCTGTGACGGAAGAGGGCTTCCCCGATATCGTCGACTCCTTGTAAGAAAAATTAAATGATATTAATCTTATTATGTGAAGTAATAATTAGGAATAACTCTCGTTGTTTAATCGGCGATTCAAAGGGTTAAAAGTGAAATTATAAACAATACCTATTAAGTTATAATATAATTAAAATATATAAAATAGAAAAATATTAATACAGAAATCAGTATTAAAAAAAAAGGCATTGTATTATAAAAATTCTCTGCGGTGCAATATGATTAGCTATGGTGAACTAATTTCACGTTTTGAGGAATGAGGTGAAAATGTGCACGATAAAAATGAAACTTTGCTCTCGTCTACTTTGAAAATAGGATTCGGAGAAGGGACAAGGTGCAGTGTGACATATCGTGAGAAATTTCAGTGACTGATCGATCGATCGGTTAGATCATGGCTCCGGCGAACAATCTTGATTGGTCAGAACCGTGTCAGCAGCGGCGACCAAAATTCTGTGCTACGACGAGCGTGCTAATAAACGAACGTCCTAAAAGTGCGGTGGAACTGGGTGGCAAGGAAGCCAATACTGCCTATAAAAAGTTCTGCAAATTCTTGCGCCGACTAAGCAACAAGAAACGTAAGTCCGTCGAGCAATCGATGTATCCTGTGTGCGCGTTAACTATGTCGGTAACTTGTAATTGTGCAACTTTACATGGAGCCGTGACTTCTATCGTTCTAACATAATTCAAAATATTACATTATACATTTTTATTGAAAAAAAAAAAAGAAAACTTTAAATTAATTATACAATTTAATAGTTAAATTTAAATTTTCTGCACATTCTGGGATGTCGTTAGAAGAAGTCAGTGTCATTTTTATCTTATTAAAAAATAATAATAATAAAACAAAGCTTATATTTGCTCATAAACGGTATTTCGGAACAACATCAAATTTCTAGAGCGCTGGGCTATTATTTGCTTCTTTAGCATATCACTAGCAGTCACTTGAGATATAATGACAATTATATATTTTTTTTCAAGATAATAACATCTTAAGGAAAATAATTTCTTTTTGCTAAACGGCTTGATGTTAAAACAATGATTACAACAGAGATTAGAGAGATTAATTAACGCATAAAGATAAATCTCTGTCATTATATCTCGTGCGACTGTGCCGACGTGACACGGCAGATTAACAAATATGATGGACCGATCTTCGCGATGACGTATTTAAAAATAATGTCTTCGAGTATGTGCACCTCTTCGTGTATCGAGAGCGCGTGATCCTCTGACATTTACATCCTCTCTCGCTGGTACCGTATTTACCTCCTGGTTACACCTACCGCGTATATGCGGTGTGGTTTTTCTGTCTATCCGAGAGTGAGAACAGACCGAGAAAGCAGAGGGAAGAGAGACGAGAAAGGGTTGAAGGGAGAGTCGATGGGTATCTGTTACCCTCGATACTGCTTTTTGCGAGAGCGCGCCGAGGGAGGCTCTTTCCGCTACGGTAACACAAACTAAATATTAATCATAACGTTCGAGTAAACGTCCAATAAATACATTTGATTACATTTGATTGATGAACATATAAGATTCGTGGTTGAGTCAACGCGAAAAGGAAGTCAAATATTTCGAGGTCGATTAATTTGATTTAACAAGTAAATATGTGCTACATCAGCATAGCGAGTGGTTTCTCTTTCTTATTTCACAAAGTAATCAAGTGAAGTGGTAGTATTTATATCGTAATATATTCCTCGTGAGGCAAAGTAGAGAATTGTTACGTTAAAATCGACCGTCATTCCCCGGCGATTTAACTCTTTTTTTTTTCAACTGTTTTAAATTAATTTTTTAATATAAATCGCCGTGTAACGTTTTATAATCACAACGACATGCTAACAATAGAACATCGGAAAATGTCAGTTCAATCTTGCGCAAATCGCGTTTAGTGGATTTGATCGCAAGAGAGTAGAGCGAACCCTATTTTCCCTTTTTTTTTTTTTTTTTTTTCCTCTCTTGATTAATCCCTTTTTTTATTATCCGTGCGGCCTATTTCATTAAAGCGAACGCGATTGCCTCTGACGTCGACAAAGAGGCCTCCGATATAACAAGAGACGCCCCCCTAAGTTGCGCGAAATGCCACCGATGCACAGGTACCCCCTGTATTCCCTGAAGCTTTCTTGCTTCACAGGTAGGGGCTGCATGGTACAGGAAAAGGTCGAAGTCTCCTCCGATGCGCGTAACGTGATAAAAGGATCCGCAACGCGCGCGGTGCTGCAGCTGCCACATCGCTTCGCTGCGCTTTTTCTCGCAAGCTGCATTTAGCTAGTTAGTCGGCTGGATTTTCTAGCCTCGACTGTTGCTTGACCCATATATCCTTTGCCGGCGCGATATATATTTTTTTATATTTTTTTATATACCCTTTTTATAAGCCCTTTCAAGGATCTCGGGAATTATTCCGAGGCTCTCCCTCCGGTTATCTTGAAATTTTTAGTAAACACGCGTCCAAGTAACGCTGTTAATTAATAAGTTGTCAATTAAAAAAAATTTTTTATGTATATTTTTTTTCTGTTTTAAGAAAGAAATGGTACCTGTATCTTGCTAGAAACGTGTGCGAAATTAAAAGTAGATTTTTATCTCAGTAGATATTATTATTATTGCGGATGGCAAAGAGTTCTATGCTGAATATCGAAGTCCAATCGGTGTCAATCTTGTGAAGTAGACAAATGATTCGCTCGCGATTGTCGATCTATGGGTTGACAGTAGTAATTGAAAATGTCGCAAATATGTCAGAAGATAATACGCCATTCACGTGGAGTCGTGTAATAGTCCCCTGCGTTCGCAAATCGAAGCCCTCACGTTCATCTTCGCGCTTGAAAACAGGTGATTTTTTATTTTTTAAATGAGTTTGTGAATGATTTTCTAACCAACTTCGTCGACGGCAAAGAAAAAAAAAAAAATTTCTCGTAGAAATGGGTTTTAATTAACCTTGCAGAACGTGTAATTTAAATATGATTTTCTTTATTAATTCGGTCACCGTTTTATGTAAATAAATCCGAGCTGCGTTAATAAGTATCTCATTTATAAATCGACTTTCCTGGCGCGATATTATTATTAAAATAGCCAGCCTTCGTGTATCCGCCGCGTCCGTTTTTAACGACGGACGAAAGATATGACGAAAGGTGTGACGCAGTCGAGGAGCAGAGATACCTTTAACACCTAAAAATAGTATAAAAATGCGATAACTGTTGCTGGTAAAAATCCAGCACGATAATAAGAAAAATGCATGTTACGCGAGGGAGTTTACATTCGTTTGTATTCAATGACAGCAAAACCGGTTATTGCTTATAATGTTTTACACCGTTTATTCGTCAAACGTCAAGGCTACTCCGCGCATTTTTTATTGGCGATAGAAAATTCCGTGCAACGCTCGAGTGTACTTATATATATTTAATTAGCAACTCGCAAGTCTTTTTTTTTTATAGTAAATAAATTAAAACTATTTTTAATTTTTTTTTTTTTTAAGTATTTTTGTTTAGGAAGATTAATATCGAAGGGTTAAAATATTGTTAGAGATTGTAGTGAATTTAATAATTGAAAAATAATTGCGAAATAAATTTTAGCACTTATTCTACGTGATTTATTTCGCAAGTCGTGTGGTTCGAAACTATTAGCGGTACAGCGAAAACAAATCAAGGATCAAACTATTTTGGGTCACCGGTGTCCAAGAACTGTACGTGAAAATAGACGAATGCGGAGATCCGCGATGCCGTAATTTACACAACACTTTCCAGAATTTGTGATATGACTTTAACGACGCGTGCAATCTTTTTCAAACATTTCTGCGAAATGTAAGGCTTTTGCGGAAAGAAAATTGGAAGAGAGAGAGAGAGAGAGAGAGAGAGAGAGAGAGAGAGAGAGAGAAAGAAATGTCTCGAAATAATATCGGATGGATCTCGCCTTGCGAGGCAATACGTACGTTGCACCTTGTCGTAAATTTTTCAGATAATTGTCAATACAATTCTGCACTTTTCCGAGATAGGAACAGGCTCGCTCCCTTCGATTCTCTCGACGTTTTCTTCTTTTAGCCGCGATGGAAAATGGGAGGAAAAGGGGACGGATTTCGGAATTCGGAGTTCGGTTTCTCACTTTTGTTTCTTTTCGTGCACTGTGGTTTTTTCCGATCTGTTTCTATGGGTAGTGCAATGTACCCTGCAGGCAAGGATGGCAGCAAGGTGACGACTGTAGTTGCGACTGCCGGTGCTGGCCACGATCGTCCCCAGGAGGTTGCGTACACCGACACTAAAGTCATCGGCAATGGCAGCTTTGGAGTGGTGTACCAGGCGAAACTCTGCGATTCGGGAGAGATGGTTGCTATCAAGAAGGTTCTTCAGGACAAACGATTTAAGGTAGCACTTACTTTCGACGTGAGTAACGGAGTACAAAAAAAGAAAAAAACGAGTCGAATTAAAATGTTCCGAGATCTCGTTATTTTTAAAGTAATGTACAATGTTAAACTAGTACGTCTGTATTTTCAGTCTGTTTCAATTAATTCGATTTAATTAAAGCAATTAATTTAATTACAGTCCGTTCTATCTTTGTATTTACTCATTGCATCTTTTGTCTCGGTCTGGTTTTATATTTTTATTTAGTTAATTTCTTAATAAAAATTTTTTTATTTTAGTTATTTAACGAGCAAAAAGTGCATTAACGAGATATTGTAATAAAGCTTTCTCATCCTTTTTCTTTTTTCCAGAACAGGGAATTACAAATTATGCGACGTCTTGAGCACTGCAACATCGTGAAACTCAAATATTTCTTTTATTCTAGTGGTGATAAGGTAACTATTTTATCTTTAATTTACACGAATTACAAATGTACCCGATGTCTGTTGTTAAAAAAAAATTTCACGAATTTTTCTCAATCTGCCTGTTTGTAAGTCGAGAGAAATTCGAACGATGATGCGAGGTATATAACTTTGATCAGTACCGGCTCCCTTTATTAGCGCGCAATTATGAATTTTTATCGGTTCGTTACGTAAATGAGACGTGCCTATAAATAAAACGAGATGTTCATTTAATGCATGCCACAATTATTGTGTTATTTTATAGAACATCTTAACCGCGACTAATCCGGTTTTTCACGTTGACGTAAGTTGAAGTGCACCCAATAGTAGCTTGTACAAGAGTCCTTCTTTTGGCGAGAGAAAAAATTCTAGGCGAAACTTATCGCTTCCACATAGGAAACACGACATCTTCATATTCGTATCACTCCTTCGAAACGTCATTTCTTTAAAAATACCGATATGGACCCGATTAGATTACGCTGCTTCGCTAGTCTTGTTATAGTACGTAATTTTTCTGGAGGCGTGTGTGGTAATTGTAAATGTTAATAACACGAGAGCATTAATGTGTGTACTCAAGACAAATAATAATGATGAAATGTATAATTTAATCGATCTCTCGTATCCCACAATTCGCCACAATTTTCTTGCGATTAATCAATATATTAATTATTATACATAGATTTGAATAAATTTTTAATATTTTGTCATAAATTTTGACTATAATAAAAAAAAAGGTTCTAATACAAAGAAAAAATGTTAACGTGAAAATAAATTAATAAAACAATAAAAATAATAATTTTATTTCTATTTAGTATTTTATATTAGTGCCGTTTTTAATTTTCTTTTTCTTCCCGGAAAGATTTATTTGTAAAGATGTATTGTACATACAGCATATTATCAATTAAAAGAAGTACAAAGGAATTAACGATCAGAGATCATAGAAGTAATTTGAAGTAATCAAACAATTGCTGTTGGATTGATCACAGAGATATACCGTGGAGATTAATCGCGCGAATTGCGGGAGACTACGTTTCTTCCTGGCAGTAGCACATGAGATACGTCGTCAATGTTTGGTTTTGGTGTAGTGTGCCTTTAAGACGACAGATAACTTGCAAACAGCGTCCCGCTTGTTGAACTAAGGTAACATGCAATAGAATTTTCGTGTCTTTTTTCTTTTTTTAGAAGGACGAGGTTTACCTGAATCTAGTCCTGGAATACATACCCGAAACTGTGTACAAAGTCGCTCGACATTATAGCAAAAGCAAACAGACGATACCAATCAGTTTCATCAAGGTGAGTTATTTTTCTGTACTCCTAAATTCGTAATATATTTTACAAACATTCTTATATCGTAAGAAATACACTTTATAAATACGATTGCATGTATTAAGTACAATATTACAGAAGTTAATCGTTGTTTTCTTTGTTCTTTGCAGTTATATATGTATCAACTGTTCCGTTCGTTGGCGTACATCCATTCTCTAGGCATTTGTCACAGGGATATCAAGCCACAGAATTTGCTTCTAGATCCTGATACAGGAGTCCTGAAATTGTGTGATTTTGGTTCAGCTAAACATCTCGTGAAAGGCGAACCAAATGTGTCCTATATCTGCAGTCGCTACTATCGCGCACCTGAACTCATTTTCGGTGCTATTGACTATACGACAAAGATTGGTATGTTTAAAGTGGCATAAAACTTGGTTCAGTATCGCATATTACAAAGTCTAAAGAAATATATCATTGGTCATACCAATTGTTTCTTATTCTAATTTAAATATGTGTCTACAAAAATTATTTAATTCTCTCGACAGATGTTTGGAGTGCAGGCTGCGTGTTGGCGGAACTCCTGCTAGGTCAACCGATATTTCCCGGCGATAGTGGTGTCGATCAGTTGGTAGAGATTATCAAAGTCCTCGGTACGCCTACGCGCGACCAGATACGTGAAATGAACCCCAACTATACAGAGTTCAAATTTCCACAAATTAAGTCACATCCTTGGCAAAAGGTAAGGTTTACCCTATTTCAAATACGACTCTGTACAAATTGTTATTAATATGTATGCATATACGTATACGTAAAAAAAATCCAACGACATATTCCATTGTATTTCCGCATCATGTAACTGTTTCAACTTGTTCCACACACATGTGTGTATTAACTTTGTGACTCGTTACAAATAAGTAAAACACCCATTTTTGTCTTAAATCCATAATTTTAATAATAAGAATGATAGAGCATATCTTTATCTTTTCGAAATACGATTGTACAATACTTCAAATATCAAATTTCAGAAAAAAACAGATATTCTTTACACAGGATATTAATAAAATAAAAATCGAGTGTTTCAGTATTCTTTTGAAGTTGAAAGAAAAGGTAGATTTCAATTTTTATGTAATATTATTGCATGAGATATCATTCAACATGCACTTTCGTAAGCAGAATTTACGTTTTCATATAAAATACGATCGACGGCTGTAGTAATAGCGCCTCGATCGGTGCCTCATCAATACATGTACTCGTGATTTGCAGTATATGCTTCAACGAATGAGTGAAACACCTATGTGTTCCACGGAGCATCAGAGGATTAGAGTAAGTGATTCGACTTGCAACAAGTGTTGTTCAATATGGCTGGCACAAACTTTCTCTATCTTGGCCCGTTGTACTAACATTCGAAATAACATCTGAACTTCCATTTCGATGTCCGGACGAGCGTGTAAACTTGTTCCCAATCTTATTCAATCATTACGCAAAAAAAGCGAAAATAAAGAGAAGAATAGTCTTGAAAAGTTCCTTTACGAAAGGTTATCTTCTTCATGTAACTCCTCATTGCCTAGTCTTATCTGTTAACGACACTAATGTTCGTTTTACGCGATTTCTTACATTTTACATTTATTATGGCGACTGATAATGATTGACAGTATACGTCACTTACTCTGATGTTCTGATGACACTTGAGACTAGCATTTGTCAATCTTGAAGAAAGAATGAATAGCATATTTACTGCGATCTTTCTGTCGCGCAAAGAAAATAGTTTTAAGTTAGAATTTGCGTTTATTTTAAATGCATATAATATAAATATATATCAATAAAATTGTGTATAATGTATAAATACACAATGTATGATTATTTTTTTTTTAATAATTTTAATTGGATATCGATTCTTTTATGAGAAAGTAGTAGTATGGGCTAAGTCGTACAAACTATAGTTGAGTATAAAACATTGCTGTTTTACGATGTACAATTTTCGAGTATAGATAGATAAATTTTTGGTATTTGTTATCGTACTAATGTCAAATGTCGATGTTACCCTTATCTATATCATTTTATTTTTGGTTTTCAGCGGGTATTGAAACCAGTTCTTTTTTAACTCTGGGACTATTAAGTATATTTTTATATGCAAATTGCATATTAAATTACTATTAGATTTATTCTATTTTTACATAATTTTGAAACACAAGTACGTATTTTTCAATGAACTTGTTTATACGAAAATATCAAAAGCAAATGCCCAAATTATAGAACCATAAAATCAAAATGTGAGGTGTTTTAAATAGATTTCAAAATGCAAAAATTTAAGTCTGAAATATTTAAACGTATAAATTAAAAAAAATACCAGCGTCTTTATCAAGTCAACCAAATATATAGTCCTAGAGTTAAGCGCCATAAAATGAAATGTAAGAATTTTGTATATGAAGTGAGATGTGACTAAAATCATCTCATGATTCTTTCACAATAACATATTGCAACTTTTCATTTCTATCATGCAAAGAGTAGTGCTTGAAATCTAGTGTGTAACTTTTTTATATTATTATTTTGTAGATTTTAAAGGTATTGACGAAATTCATTATTTTTATCGAGATTAAAAACTACAAATTAAAACCTGAGAATTTATATGTCACTAACTATTTTTGTTATTAATCATTCTACAATTACTACCTTCAGTCTTCAATAATTATATATAATGTTTAACTTTTAAAAACATCGAATACAAAATACCAATAAAAAACATTCTTTTAGCAGAGTAAAATTTAATTTTTGGAAGTCCAAAGAAGTATGTGATCATCAAAAATACCGTAATATTTATCTAAGGAATATATATCAATCTAATTTGACAGTGAAAACTGAAGTAAGCTTATATTATAAATCCGATGATGATTGCAGGTGTTCAGGGCGCGCACGCCGCCGGAGGCAATGGACTTGGTGGCACGGTTGCTGGAGTATACGCCGTCGTTGCGTATGACACCGCTACAGGCGTGCGCACATTCGTTCTTCAATGAATTGCGCGAGCAAGGCACACGATTGCCAAGTAACCGCGAATTGCCGCCGTTGTTCAACTTCACCGAGCATGAGCTGCGGATCCAGCCGATTCTCAACAGCATGCTAATACCCAAGTACATGCAGTCGGCCGCTGCTACCACCGGGACGGAAGGAAATCCTGGCGGTGGTGGTGGTGGCGGAGGCGGTGGAAATGGAGGCGGAAGTAGCGGTCAATCTGACGCCACGGGAGCCGCTGCCAGTGCTAGCGGTAACTCTAGTGATAATAGCGCCAACAATCCCAACACCACCACTAACACCACAGCTACAAACACGCAAAACACTGATCCCAGCCAATCGAACATGGCTTGAACCGCTTAACTCTACCTTCTATCTTTTCTTTTCCTTTTTAACGTTATTAAAGAGTTGCATTATGACGTTGTTACGGTGGCATGACGAAGCAGTCATCTTCTGACGAGGATGTCCACGTTGTAAATGCGATATACTGCATTGCGAAGTACATAGACGTAAGATTTTCATCTTCTCTCTAGCGAGAAGTAGTGTAGCGAGACACGATTCGGCGAAATTAAGACTCCTTCACTCAACTCTATAGGCACGTTGAACCAGGTAGTTTTGACTTTCTTCATTTTTGCGAAGATACAAGTGCGGTTGATTTGTAATGTCCAAATAAAAAACGAAAGCAGTGTGGAACTGTCAATTGTTATTAATATTTAATTATCGAAATATGTTGTTTATAATTCTATAGTGCAATTAGAAATCTATAAATCAAATAAGTAGGATTGTTTTGTCTTAAAATTTAACTAGCCTCGCATAGGTTTCTCGTAATTTTTGAAAGCTACTTTTATGGAAGAACTTATGTGGCACAAGCAAAAAATGAATTACGAAATAGAAGAACATTATCTCGTTTACAGAACAGCCACATTTCAGGTAAAGACATTTTTTCTCAAATATTGTTTTCCTGAAAGTCTTTTTATATGCATGCACAAAAGAATTTTTCCTGACATTTATAGAAACGTGACCATCAAGAGTCTTAATTACGCTTTATTAATATCGAATCGAATTCAGTGTATATATATGTGTAGAAACTTCTTTAAATATCGCTAACTGCGTTTACTTTAATTAAAGGTAAACTAAGAGGATGTATAATCTAATGCGTTTAGTAATGTCGTTTACGTCACCATCATTTTATATTTTAACACGAACTGCGAAATCGAAACTCGACAAAAATCAGCGACTTGAGGAGGAATGTGAATGTTGAAATGTCTTTTGTAGACTAGACCGACGCAATTTGACAGAAAATATTATACCCTATGTATATATACAAAATAAAATTCTTAACAAATTGACTGCTTATGTCCTTCACATGTGAATGGCATTCTTCGTTTCTGTCACTTTAACACAAGTATTAAATTTTTGTAACAAACCTTGATGTATAATGATGTTCATAAAAATGAAATTCACTGAAGAACGCGAGGTTGGTTTTCTAAAAATTTTTTAGAACATTAGATTGTCATTCATATAAATGTCATAGCAGTCAGAGTGTTTAATTGATAATGGTAAAATGTGCGACCTTAATTGAGTCGAGATATACACTACAGTTGAATGCCTTTATCGTTAAACTCGTCAGGATAAAATTATTTCTTGTACATTTTTCCTTCAATTCTCTAATTGGATTTTAGTTGTACACACCGGTAATATATTTTTTTTCTTCTAACGATTACGCAGTCACAAAGCAAATAATGGGAAGGCTATGTAAAAAATATATCTTTTAAAAAACATTTATTTGATCCACAACACGGTAGTTGATTATACGGATATTCAACTATATAGATAATTGTATTTGATCATGTCTAAATATTTTTAGACACAATTTAATATTTACTAAATTTAACTTGATGAAATACACGCATCTGTTAAAAAGGCTATCTTATTACATTATTCATGCATAATTTGGCAACAAAAACATTTTATTGTTGAATTGATTTAAACGTACATGTTTGTGTATCTACGAACGGTTCTTTAATCGACAAGCATGTTTTGAATTGAAAACAAACTAAAAAAATGTGTAATCAAATGTCTAATAATTTATTAATGCATCGTAAAATCGGTTGAGACAAATATCGATGATAATTGGAAAAAGATCAATGTGCTATCGACATAATTTTGTATCTATGTAAGAATTGTTCCTTTTTTTTAACAACAATGATTACTAAACGCGGTTCTTAGTTCCATAACAAAAATTCGATATAAATGTATAATTTAATATCTAATATTATTAATTTATCAATAAAATGCGACAGTAAAATCGAAACCGGTATAATTTAAAATTTAACGATTGTTACATTTAAATTTGTGAATAAATTAAATTATAACTTCTTAAAGTTTTTTTTGTCTTATGGAAAAGTATGCTCGTAAGAATTATATCGGTTGTAAAATGTATACAGCAGATATTGTAAAGATAACTTTTTAGAAGATAAAAATTGAAAAGAAACAATTAAGTTTTGCAGACGTTGCATGCTACAAAATGATATAACACAAATTACATGAATATTAATAATTAATATCTGCATTTCATCTTGATTGATGTCACATTTTGTAGATAAATAATTGTGAAAGGGATACTCTTTACTTTGTGTTCAGATATCTAACGGATTTTTTCCGTTAATGACTATTATCGATAAACGTGAAAGTACTTTTAATATGTTTAATACATATAAAAGTATCTTTTTTTTTTTTCAAGTATAAAGATTGACTCGCTGCAGATCAAGACACGCTTTCATAATTAAAAAGATCTTAACAAATTTGTTTTCCTAACTAGAGCAATTAATGAAAAATACAAACACTAATTAATGCCTACATTGGTCATAGCTCTGCTCTTAAATTTGTTATTCCTAATTGTTGTCGTTACACTATGACTTTTTCCGGGTTTTTGGCGTTAAAAATTTTTTTTAATCCAAATGACGAAATTTGGGAGCGATTTGTAATACTTTTAAGCCGATGACACATCGTACATGGCGAATGGATTTTGATATGTTAATAAAACTCCTTCAATAATTGAAACAAAAAAAACTTTGTGCATTATATATGTTCCAGAAGTCAGTTATGCGAAAACACAATCAAAAATTCAAGTTTCTTTTTCTTTAATAATAAAAAAATAACAGTGAGAACTGTCACTGATTAGGAAGACACACTTTTTGTATTGCAAGAATCACAACAAGGTTTGTAGTATACATATACTCATAATACAACATAATTTCCATTTTTTAAATGTATGATTTTAAGGTATTTAAGGTATAATAATTGTTATGAGATTCAAAAATCCAATTATTTGTTAGGGTTTTTAATAATAAATATATATCTAAATGTAAAAAATATATATAAATCAAAATCAATCGATATTTCTCTCAGTTATATTACAGAACAATCTAATTATATAATTAAAAAATAAATTAAAGAATAAAATAAAAAATTAATATTAAATTAAAATGTATCAAATATCAGGAACAATTTTTAATTATTTTAAATGATGCATTTGAAAATTCTTGTTTTAAAAGGTAGTTCCATGCGAAGACTCTAAAAGGAGATTTTAAAATACGTGAAATTTATACTGTGCGAAACTGTATCAATACCTATTTTTAATTATGTTTCTTCGCTTTATTTAAATTTTAACATTTTGTTTTTTTTTTTTATTTCTTATTGAAGCATAGCTATACGTTTAACTTTAATCCGCATAAAAGTGCAATTAATACAACAAATAAACTTTGTGTTTTTGGAACAACTTTTACAAAATAAAATTCAGGAAAAAATTAGATGTAAAATAAGCATTAAATCTTAATATGAATATTGAACTTTCACTTCTTGGACATATATATTGTTAATTATTTATTATTATTATTAATAAATAATTTTATTGATTTTTGTTTTAATAAATTTCTCTTTTATAGTGTCTTTTCTTCATTATCTGTGAATATTTACACAGAAAAACGGGAAAGGGATTTCTCTATACTTTATAATACTATATGGTTACAAAAGTCTTTTGATGTGACTATAAGTCCGATAAAAATATTAAAAATATTAAAAACCTATATAAATATCGATACTGATTGAGAAGTTCATTTATTTCGTTTTCTTGTTAATTGCTATAAGAATTTCAGCCATTTAGAAAAAAATGTGAACGAAATAAATGAAATTATAAAAAAAATTATATAAATATAAAATTAAATATATAATGTATATATGTGTATATATCTATGAGTGCATGTGTGCGTGTCGTGTGTGTATGTATGTGTACAAGTATTTACAGTATCATTAGAATATTAATTAATTTACATATATGAATAGATCTTATTCGTTAAGTTGTTTTCTTTTTTTTTATCTTAGCCTCATTATTTACACCCTTCAAGATGTAATGGGTTAAAATGTAACAATTGTGTAAAGAGACAAGTAATAAACTAATTTAATATGTAAAATATGTGTATGCGCGTATGTGTGTGCGTATGTTTACAGGCATATTAAATTAGTGCAAAAGATATTGAAATGTTATTATAAATTTAAGGTCTAAGTTTCTAAATTAAAAACAAAAAAAAAGAAAAATTTATTAAAGCCATATATGATGATTACTTTAATTAATTAAGGTTTAATTAATAAAGATAACTTCTTTCAATTAGTTTATTCCGAATTGCATTCTTATCTGTACTTTTGCACTAATATAATATATTGTAAAAAATAATTCATACTTTGGCATTGCCAAAACTATTGTTTGTAATATCGCTTTGCACCGTGTTAATACGTCTGCATAAGGTAAGAACGGTAATTATTACGACTTACTGTTATATATCTCGATAAAGACCAATCTTTCTCAACTTCTATTTTCCTAAACCGACATATCGTGTAAGGCATTAATGTAATATAACGCACATTACATTAATCCATTAACGACCAGTCCCATTTTTGAGACGAGAGCTCCATTGTGAATAAAATAAATTTAATAATTAACGACGTTACTATATCAATTCTTTTTCGTCGCGTTTTTAAATATATGGAAATGTTCGAAAATATAATAGTAAATTTATTACTTATAATACTGTAGCATTAAATAAAAAAAAAAAAAATTAATAAAATATTGTATTATCGTGAAACTTAATTAAATTGCTTTCATTGCAGCACTATGGTCTTTAATGGATTCATTAATCAAACACGAATAAAAATGGATGGAAAAAATATTGTTAAAAACAAGTTAAACCATCTTAAACGCAACAAGACAAACTAATTAAATAAAACTGAATTTAAAAAGTTTTACTAATATTTTCTCGTGTATGTGTATATACATTACTATCTTCTATTATATTGTTACATATTAATTTTAATATTTAATTTTAATTAATGGAAGTAAAACAAACGTTGGGAAAAAAGATGTAATTTGTTTAAAGTAAATTAAGACATAAAAGTATCGTTTTTGTTTCTTTTTTTTTTCTTTTACTTTTACATAATGAAATATGCTGACATAATTCGACAAAGTTTCGCAAACACATTTTCTGAATGTTTTTACGTGAGGTTTATAGAGTGGTATTTTTCTTCCAATTCCATTTTAATTCGTTCAATTTTTCCACAGACATTTAATACCAACATGTATATCATTTATTATTCGATTATAAAAGTTTCTCGGATAAGTAAGCTTATATGCTGCTGCGGAATGTTTTATACGAAAGCGTAAAAACATTGTTATTAATCTTAATTTTCTTTTTGGATCTGATTCGGATCCAATCTCAATATTTCTATTAAGAAATCTCAAATGCTGGACATCCTTTTCAGAAGTACGTGAGAAGTTTTACGAGGATCGAGAAAAACTTCAATTTAATTTATTATAATTTGTCCATGTAACTATAAACATTTGGATTTTTTTATTTTAGTATAATACGAAAATCGTTTTTCAATTAAAACATTAAAAATTAAAATATTGATTAGAATTTTGCAGTTTTAATAGTTCTGTTATTATTCCAATAATTAAAATTATACGAACTTATGCATAAGTGTTTATAGCCATGAAAATAACGCTTATTTCTTTTATAACCCTGTACTTTTTTTACACTTCTTAATATCGCATTTTAGACGAGGACAAGGACGTCAAGGAGGAGAAAAAGGAGCAGGAAGATCAAGACCAGCAGGTGGTGGACGGTGAATAGAAAATATATCGGCTGATGCGGAATTACATCACGCCTCGATCGGAGTGGATAATGACGATGACGATACTCCCGAATGATCTAACGGAGCAGCGAATAACGATTAATTAAGGTAACACCCCCGAATGCAGGTACAATGAGTTTTTAACGTTTGAAACTCGTAAGTGTACGACATTAGGGAGAAATTGTTTAAAAAAAAAATATATATACATATATATATATATATATATATATATATATATATATATATATATATATATATATATATATATATATAGGAGAGAAAGAGAGAAAAAGCGAGAGCGAGACGATGCATAACCGAGAAAAATACTTACCGTATAATTAAATAAATAAATTAATTAAATTAAACAGAAATAAAAAAAAAGATTAAGAATAAGAAAGAAGTAAACAGAGTATATAGTGTTAGTTACTACGCCTATACGATAAAAACGCGCTAATTTCGACGTCGTGAATAGGTGTGAGATTACATGCACGTGTGAGTGCGCGTGTGTGCATGCATGGGTTGCGTGTGTGTACGTATGTGTATGAAAATAAAGGTGCGTTTGGAAAAGAGAGCAAAGACGAGAAAAAGAAGCATGTACATACATATATATGTATGTAATATATAGATAAAACGCATATATATATGAATATGTATATGTATGTATAGGTAATTAATTATATATGACTACACACTGTGCTAAGCGGTGAGCAAAAAAAAAAAAGTGAAGAAAGGTAGTGAAACTCTTATTACATGATTGCTATGTTTACACAATTATATGTACATTACATATAATTATAAATACACACACTTACCTACCGTTCTCATTTCGCTACTCCTCCTCTGCGTTCTTTCTCTTGAATGTTGTTTTTAGTTCTACAAAACGTGACGGCGCAAAATGTATTAGTCGCAACGACGATGATAATGATGATGAATATCTTGTAGCATAACTCTATTCTGGATGTGTTTAAGCGAAAAAGAAATCACGTGGTACCGCGCCGTCGTTAATTGTGCGGCGGGATCACTCTATATAATAATATTATTATTGTATATTTTGTGGTTTATTTAACAATAAACTATTAATAATAATGTTAATTACTACCTCGATCTTTTTCCACGTCGTAAAGTCTGTTTACTGCGTTTGTACTTTATAATGTTATAACAAGCATTCCGGTCGTTGTAAAATGTTCCAAAAATAATTGCCTTAAAAAAAAGAAATACGGTTTTAAAAATAATTCAAGTAATAATTTTATTTCTATTTATCTTTAATTCCACAAATTTTTTAACTGCTTGGATTCTATAAAAATATTAATAAATTTATTAAAAGTAAACTTAAAGGATAAGAATTCATAAATAATACAATAAATTCTTTAATAAACCTAAATTATGTACTAATCTAATTATGTCTTTACCTCCGTATCGTATATAAGGAAATAAATATAAAGAATAATATCTTCTAAAAAGCAAATCATTATTTTAAAAGTTAGTTTAAGAAATGCGGTGGTTCTTATTAATAAATTTAAATTGTGTCGGGACGTAAAAATAATTCCGAATTTTCATCATGTATATATTTTATTATATATACTTTTTACGACATTAAGAAGTAAAAATGCATGTCATATCTGTTTTCGAATGGAAAAAGTTGTCAATAATCAAATAGTCAAAATTCTCTGTAATTATTTGTTACCGAAATATGTCTCTCTAAGATTCCATTAGCCGAGAAGAACCTTTCTGATCATGGCACCACTTACGAGCTCCTCGTCGCTATCCCGTGGTTCGATACATTTACTGCTACATAAATATTGCAGTAACGGTAAGCGATACTTGCCGCAGAAATCGACAAACTTTATGTGCTCCACGCGGTTATTGAAGAAAACACCTGCGCAGATGGATAAAAATTGACACAAAATTCGAGGACGAAGAATATTTTCAGAATGCTTTGTTACTTTTAAATTTTACTGTACTGCACATTATTTAGAAAAAAATATATATAATAATAATGAATATAAAAGTTAAAGTTTTGCAAAAAGTGTACTGCAATTAAGCTTTCTCTTCAAACTTTTTTTTTTGTATAATTAATAAAGGACACTGACCTTTGCAGCTAGGATTGACGCAACGATGGGCACTATTGAGATATTGTACCAAGTTGTGTGGTATGCTCTCATTGTCATAGCAAATATCACTACTTTTAATAATGCGGGCCGCCAACTCCAGCAACGACGGCGGATTGTGTGTCATATCGGAAACAAATCTCACTACTAATGGATTATCTCTTAGAGACAACTGCAAAAGAAAAAGAAAACGTATTATACGGAGAAAAATATTTTGTACTCACTGAAGAGTAATAATTGTTCGTAACCAACCTCCGTAAGGCACTTTAACTTTATTATCTCTGTGGGCAATGTCCGTAGTCTATTTTTATGAAGTGACAAAGTTTTCAAACTTGTTAAATTAGCTATCGAACTCGGCAGACTCTCTAACATATTATCACAAAGTACAAGAGCCTGTAGGGCCTTCAATTGACCAAGGGTGGACGGCACTTCGGTTAGTATATTGTCTCCCATCGATAAAACTCGCAATCTATGGCAAATCAATATTCATGATTTAATAAAAAAAATTGTACGAGCATTAAAATAATGACATGACGCTTGTTTCAACATAATATTGAAATAAAGAACACAAACAGCAATCAATTAGCATTAATCTATACAGCTGAGTTTCCAGACAAAATAACTTAAAAAAAAAGAGAAAAAAGAAAACAGATATTAAAATCGATACAGTAAATTCAATTATTTTATATGAAATTACCCATGCAACTTCCAAATGTCCTTGGCAATTTCGTTGATGCGATTTCCACCCAAGTAAAGGTATCTTAAGCTAGGTAAGTCAAGAATTTGATTGGGAAACTCCGTGAGTCTGTTGCCGCTTAAATTGAGCTCTCGTAAATTCGAGAGATTTTCAAAGTCCTTTGTTAGCCCATCGTTAGCCAGATTATTGTGCTTCGCGATCAAGCAGGTCAATGGGCAGTTTGTCCAAAATTCCGGTAATCTGGTGAGCCCGCAATTTGAGATGTCGAGAGATCGTAGATTGGTAAACCTATTTACGCTAGCGGGAAGTATTGGCAATAGATTTTGGCTCAGCAGCAAGGTGTCCACTTGCTCTGGACTTTTGGTGTTAAGAAATTGTTTATCTAGCACTTCGTTGTCCATCGATAAATAAGACAGGTCCAACGTTCTCAAGGCGGAATCGGAATCGCTGGAGTCCGATGTATAATTTTCCATGGCTCAACTGCAACACAGTTTACATTTACTTACTTTTATTTCAATTATTAAGTATTTATTATACGTACAGAATAAAATTTCGTATTAATATATTAGAATTTTATGAAAACAAAGTTGAAAAAGGGTAATTTTTAAACAAAATTGCAATGTCATTATCGTAATCACGCAAACACGACAGAGGAACAGCGAAATGTAAATAGTGGACTTGTATTTTTTTCTTTTTTTTTTTGTCATGTGGATGATACATGACGATGTAGATTTACGTTTCACGTTATCATGCGACGTATATCAAGGCAATTATAAAAGTAATCGATAAATTCGAAAGAAGCAGATTATTGATTAACACCAATACTGTCGAAGTTAAGTATTGCAGCGAAATAATTTTTAATAATTCCTCTTATTCGTTCACAAAGATCAGCACGGCTAAGATTGCACGCTTAAAAATAATATTCTTCACTTAATAACGCCGCTTAATTATAATTGATCACCAGCAAACAGATATGTGCACATGTTCGTCACACTTTCGACACGCAAATTAATTATCAGAAATCGATAAGATTTTTGTAAAGGCCATCGAGTCGCTGTTGGTAGCAAAATAATTTTTCTCGTAAGGCAATTCTCCTTCGTAAAAAATAACTCGCTCGATCGGCTTATCGCCACGATACTATCAGTAAAAGTACGAAAAATTTATACGTTCTACAGGCTGTTTCACATCTGGCTGGTATCGACAATCTATTAGACGCATTCGCGGCGTGTCGCGGCAGCGAAAAGTAACACGTGGCAATTTCCGTACAATGCACAATTCAAATAGCTCGTCAACGATTATTTGAATGGGCAATTGCGAGAAAGAATTTACAGACGAAGTATGTAATTCACACTTGATTGACGGGCGCGAATACAAGCAAAATTAAATAAAGTTTATACTGTTTTTGCAAAGTAAACCCGGTAAACGTCTCGTTCAGTACTGTACTACATTAGTAAATATCTGAAAAAAAAGAAAAAAAATAACAAATAGCAAACATAAAGATAGAAAGTGGACACGCGGCAAACGTTTGAAATCCGCGCGTCGCTACTATATACGAATTAACTTCACGGTATCCGCGTGATGTCATATCGCCACTGGCAGGCGAGCGGTCTAGCATAACGAAGTAAACGAAGTTATTAGTACTGCGCTTACTTGCTATTTGTTTTAGCTGCACGATGAAGACAACCGTTGGCAGCCTCCGTTCAATTCGGCACTTCCCGAGACCACAGGGGTGTTATATGCTTGAACGCGAAACGAAAGGCCCGAGACGGAGACGACGACGGGCCAAACACGCGGAGATGAGCGGCATACGAATCGCGGCCGCGTAAGATCTGCGCTTTATCAGAGCGGTCGTCTTTATCCGTCGTCTATCATCGCCGCCGCCATACCGTTTCCCCACCCCCTCCTCCTCTTCGCCTCTCAGCCGTCGCGACCAATCTTCAATATATGTATATCGTTGTTAACAATAATTCTCCCCATTGATTTTCGACTCCGTCAATATTGGCTGGATCAGCTGCGTTCGGCAAACGAAACTAATTAGAACGCTTAGGACCGTATTTCCATAAACGCGGATTAACTTTGATCTCGGTTTAACACGCTCTTCCATCTTGTTCTAGATCTTGGAATTAGAATGAGATCAAAGACGAGTTGAAGCTACAACAACGTTGATTCGCGTTGGTAGAAACTGCCGTTAATGATACCTTGCGGGACGCAGTTTTTGTCACGCTGCAGACTCCGGCGCTGCGATCGTTCATGGACGATAGTATGGACGACGTATTGTTCCGCTGCCTGGCGGATGTAAGAGTATATTACAGATTCGTAAAGGTTATGCTGCGTAAAAATAACTCATTCGAAATACTGCGTTTCTAAAATTGCAGAAATTGTGCAAGTGAGAACGTTGCAATTTTCCCGAGAAATGACTGACATTCGGAAGAACTGAGGTCGAGAAAAACGAAATTATGTTCGTCAATCGATAGAGCGACAGTGGATTGCTAGTCCATGTGATAGAGGCTGACAAACTATTAAAAAAAAAGAAAAATAATGGAAACCCGTTATACTAATTTATTTCGTGTCTTCTTGATGCTAGACTGCGTTGTCTTGTTCCTTTTCTTTGCGCGAGTGACTAGCGTACCAGTGGTGGCGAGTATCATTGACAATATGAAAAATGACTCAAATCTGTGCCAGGAATCTAAATTTTTATACGATTCGGAATATACAAAACTTTGTCGGTTTGCGGCTTATCCGACCGATCCTTGGAACAAAAGTTTCCCGAGGTTAAACAATTTTTTGTGTTTAGGAATTTATGACACAGCGTACAAGATTTGTCATTATTCTAGTCAGTTACGAAGTTCTCTTAATAGTACAGCAGCAATCGATTCCTATGTAGAGAAATATGTTCCTAAAGATATTTCCCAAAAGAACTTTTGTAAGAATCTACAAGGATTCACGCCACAGTATGATAAAATACATTCACTTTGGCAAAAACTGGCTCAAAAGCTTAGTATACCTCATATGTGTGAAAAGATATGTTTTGATTTCGATGATAAGCTTAATCCACTATGTATAGTATTTGCTTGGATCAAAAGCGTTGACGACGATATAATAAAAAGTGCAAAAAGGATAAAACCAAATGATGAACCAGCTACTGAAAGACCACATATGAATCAGCCAAAGGGTGATACATTAGATATTATGAAAACTGAATCACTTGCACCTAAAAATACAGAATTAAATGAGTCTAAAGAACCAAACAGAAAAATCACTACAGATTCTAACAATAATAATAATGTTAATAATGATCATTTTAATTTACCTAATAGTGCATCACTTGCAGATGTAAAATTTAATGAGAAAAAGGCACAACCTAATACAGAAAAATCAAATCTTCAAAAGAAACTAAATAGTACTTTAGAAACACAAACACATAAAACAGTATCAATAGTTCAAGAAAATAAAGAAAACGTTGATATTAATGTGGAGGCTGTACAATCTCAAAAAAATCCTTTAAACAGCGATTTACAAGTTCCATCAATAAACAAAGCTGTAATTCACAAAAATAAAAAAATTGGTAATGAAGCAAATGTAGAAAAAAATAAAGAGCAAGACAATGATGACGTAAAACCTAGCACGCTATCGGAAAATACGCAAGAACATTATGATGCCGTAAATCCAGATATAAATGTGGAAAATGATATGGAAGGTATTACTATAATTTTTTACGTACATTTACATACATTTTTTTAAATAAATGTTATACATATGTTCATAATTTTTAGATGTAGACGATACAATTCAACATCCAGATACAGGTAAAGGCACGATAAACGTTATTTATTAATTCTTGTTTTAATTATATATTAATTTATGTATTTTTTTAAAAGGAAATCAAAATGAAAATATGCAAGAAGTCGAAGCCAAAAACAACGATGCTAAAGTACCAAAATATTCTAACATCAGAACGGAAGACGATTCTCATTTTTTCACTTATCTTACTGTGATCACTTTGGCTTGTCTTGCTGGATACATAGTTTATCATAATAAGCAGAAGGTTGGTCCAATTTACACGTTTATATTTAGTAATTAAAAATAATCTCAATAAATTTTATATACAAGATAAATCTTTTTATACTTTAGATACTTGCTATTGTATTAGAAGGTCGAAGATCAAGAAATAATCGGGGTAGACGACGGCCGAGTACAGCTAGCTACCGAAAGCTCGATTGTACACTTGAAGAAGCTGTTACGTCGCAATGCAATGCTAATGTTACTCATGTCATATATTAATGCGAGTAGAACATCATAAATTTTATAATGTCTGTATTATAGTATAACAAGTGTAATATATTTTATATGTAAGCATACTTTCAGTATAATATTTAATTTTCTAAAAATTTTATATTGTAGCTTGAAGCAATCCGTCGTAGTAACAAAGAAACATATGATATAACATTTAATAATTAAATTCATAACTAATTTGATTAAAAGTCATTAGTAAATCAAAATTTTTTTATAAATTAATGGAATAGTTATTTAGAAGGTTTATTAAAGTTCTCGGAATATATTTATTAAAATTAGAGATATAGCAATTGTATTAAATCAGATTTATTTATTAAATCTTTAATATTTCTACTACTAAAATTTGAAGAGTAAACATTTCGATTAAAATTTTTTTTTTATATTAATTACGTATTAGAATTGATTGTATTATTTGACAAATATAAATCTTGCATATTTATTAAAAAAACTTATTAAGAAAATATTGCATAAATGTTTACTTATTAACGCTACATTCACTTATTAAAAAAAAACCGTCCAATTATATTTTATTTAAATTTACTGCAAATTTTATGTATGTATATGTGTGCTTACATGTATGATTTTTTTTTCAAGTATAGTAAGGTATATATATAATTATAAGCTACATAAATTTCTATTTTTTTAAAACAGCGTTATAAGATTATCGGTTATAATAATGTTGACATATGCAATTTAATCAGTTCTGATTGTTTCATCAAACGGTCGAAGCGTTATCGGTAACACAACAAAAGTAATTGTATGGATGATAAAATAAAATTGAAAATGCCTACTGTTATTCGTTAACGACGTAGAAAAGATTATGATTGTTGTATATCGTGTTCCACACCATGAATTATTCATGTTGTGATATTACGTATGTGACCTGATGATATAAAGCTTATCGTGGTTTGAAGAATTGCTGGGTATGTTAAGATATTGTATTTGGGAGCCTGTTAATAAGCGATTACATAAAACATTCGAAATAATTGTTCCAATAACAGAAAAATTTTTCGCAACATTTATAATCTAAACATATTTATTTTATAGAATAATAATCAATCTAAGAATTTATATTTAATTTATAGTAGTATTAAATTAATTAAAGATTTGTCTTAAATTTATATCTATTATATGGAAGCCTATCTATCCGCGCAATAAATACCATCTCTGCTGTGATATTTTATCCAATTTAAATAATCCGTATTTTTCACATATACACCTGGAATCCCAGGATCAGCACATCCAATACCCCAAGAGACTATACCTATTTAAATGATAGCAGAGAAAATGTTATAGCTACGACATTATAAAATTTGTGAATTAATTTATGATTATATGTGTGTCAGGAAATGTATACATAAATAATGATATTCTTACCAGCTATTTCATATTTCCCGTCCATTCTTTCATATAAAAGAGGTCCACCACTGTCACCCTGAAATTTTCATTAAAATCTTTTAAATGTTGAATATACACATGCATTGGGTCAATTTATTTAAATAACAGTACTTTAAAAGATTTAATTGATTATGATATAATACCTGACACGCATCGGTATTGTCATTATAGGCACACATCATTGATTCTGTAAGATGATCTCCAAATGAAGTGTTCTTACATGCTGCGAAGGACATTACTTTCAGGGTAGCTTGACGTAGAAACTGAGAAGGTTCACCTTCTACGTGAACACGTCCCCATCCAGTAACTTTGACGTATTGTCCCGTATAATCAGAATCTATTGTTAATAATTTATTAATATTTTTATTTAAAAACTCACCGGTATATGTACTGCAAATTTTTATAATATTAATTTGAAATTCTTTTACCTAATTTTTAATTTTAATTTAAATATTTTAAGTATTGTCAAATACTTACTTTTATGTGGAAGACATACGGGTTTTACGTTTTCATTGATTTTAACTGGATGTTGTAATCGAATCAAGGCAATGTCATTCGTATCATGGAGGTAGTCACTTTCAAAATCTTCGTGTAAAATTACTTGGTCGACCGCAGCTATAAATCCTTCGTTTGAGTTTAAGATATCGTGCATACCTACGCCAACCGAGAGATCAGCATGATTCGTCCTGTGAAAGTCGCAGAAAAATATAAGAGTTATAATATATTAATAAGAAAACATACGATATTAATTCGTAAAGTACCATTTAACGCAATGGCCGGCAGTCAACACGTATCGATTATTAATTAATGTGCCTCCGCAATGAAGACTTTTTTTATTGAGTATCGCCACGACCCAAGGGAATATATGCGGAATCGTTATTTTACCACCGACGATACGACTTGATATACCTCCCGTTACCCCACATTCTGTCACAAGAGATTTAATAAATTGATTAAAATTGACTGCACAATGAAAAATTAAGTGTGTAATCATAGTGCATAATTTTTACCGCAATTAGGATTTGCTCGCAGACGTAGATGACGTTTTTGCGCGTGTGCCGCCTGAAAAATGAATACCATGCAATTATTTTTTAAGTGGTAGATAATCAGCTGCGTTTCCATTTCGACTTGCCCTTGTGATAATTTTATTTTATTACTCTCTCAACGAACGTCTAGGATCAGAAGAACGCCGATTGCAGTCGCCAGAGTCAAATGGACCTTCATGATGCGCGACTTCTGCCGAGATTTCACCTTCTGAAAACAGCACAAGGCGATTACTGAGCGCAAAACAGAGAACACTTTCGTCTATATCGAACCGTGAATAACAGCGGTAACCAATTTCGATGCTACACTATTCCCGAGCGTATCACCTCGTCGACGTTTTATATCTCAAAGTACGTGTACCAATAAATCGCTATTTTCATTAACACTTGGACGGTTCTAACGAATGACTACGCCATAATCTTTACGCTCAGAATCCTATCTTAAAAAAGTGAAGCTCACGCATTTTAATATCGAGTTAATTATAAAACTAAAATGTAGATCAGAACGTTGAAAGTTCTCTGACAAATCATGCATATATATAATAAAATTTTATTTTAATATACATATTCGATTTTTGAATTCTACCTAATCTTTTATGATAAATGTACTTTATCCCATTCAAGATGGGCTGACAGATTTTATGGGTCGCTGCCTTTTCTCATCTCGAAAGGGTTATAAATTATTCTTAGAAAGGTAAGAAGGGTATTAGGGTGGTATATGGGCGATAAATTTTTATAAGGATTTTCTATAACAATTGTGCCTGTGACTGAAGGCAGTGCATGAAAGAGAAAGATGATTTAAGAACTGCGTTTTTAAAAAGCATTTATTGAGGTTTCGCAGTTTGCTCTCTTTAGCTTAGATATCAATATGGTCTGCAGATACTGTGTCATGAATGTCATTGATCAGGAACACACGAGCGTTATAATTTACGAGTTATAGATACTGCTTAACAAGGTGTATGCAGCTGATAAATATTTAATATATCATGGTATAAGTCATTTTATTACTATTAGAACTCTTATTATAACGATGTGTTATAATAACGTGCAAAAACTAGTGCTTTCTAAAATGCAAGATGCACAAAAAAAAAATTACGATAATAAAAATAAGAATTAGTGTTATATGTGCATAACAAAATTTTTATAAAATTATTGTAAATTTTTTTTATATTTTATTTTGTGCAGTAGCATGCATCCTTAGTATGCTGCAATATCCAGTCGAGACGTGGACCAACTCTCGTAAACACAGTTGGTCTAAGATTATTGTCGCATTCATTGACGCTTGGAATAATACCTATAAAATATGCAATGTATAAATATATATTTAATGGTAAAACTTTTTTAATTTTACTTAATTAGCAGGTGACACGTTTACTACATATTTACCAATGAGATCGTAAATTCCTGCGTATGATCGATATTGTAGAGAAGATCCAACGTCATTCTACAAATAATATAATGTTTTAAACAAAGTTTTATATTATACAAATTTTTATAATGTAACATTGTAATTCACTTACTCCGCACACAAAAGATATTGCGCCTACAATTCCAATGCATCCGTAATCATCATTTAAATGTGATGGATTTATTCCAGCTTTAGTACATTCATTACGCCCAAGAATGGGAAGTCCTAACTTTCGTGGTCTACATGACGGTATGTCATTATTGTCGTCATGTTTAGTCCATCCGACTAAAGTTCCTACTTGACCGAGATAAGTTGATCCTGAAATTCGAAAAACAAGAATATGCCTCATATTTTATTATACTCGTCAAATATTTCAAATTGATTTTATAAAATAAAAATAAACCTGGATTAGGTAAGCATATCGGTGATATTCTTTTTTCGAACTTAATTGGTCGACTCAAACGAATCAAAGCTATATCATGAATCTTCGCCTCCGGATTGAATTCTGGATGCAAAATTAAAGATTCGACACTGTTGTTGACTGACGAGATATCTACAGTACATCGATCGTATTCTCCTAAGGATACCTTTACTTCATGTACAGCAACTCTGCCAAAAAAAAAAAAAAATTAATTACATAATACAGTTTATAATTAATCTGTTATTATTATAACAACAAATATTTAAAATTTTAATGTGTACTAACCCAACAAGCTGACTAGCCACTGTTAAGACGTAACGATCGTTTATCAATACTCCGCTAACTAGCGACTTTGACTTTATGTGAATATTCGCGAGCCAGGGAAACTCATGCGAGTCTGTATGTTCACCACCCAGTAACCGCGCTGCATTACGATTTGATCGGCCGCATACTAAAAACGTATAAAATAACATGTATTAGGTATATGTGTGTTACTGTTTATATGTATAATGTATATCATTTAATTGTATTACTCACAGCAGGCACCGCAGGTTCGAAACCTTCCAAAAAGAAGATCTAAAACGCCACGCTTATGTCTTACTTCAACCTGATCATCAATCTATTTAACAGATACATTTACAATCTTTTATACATTTTAAATACTTAAAAAAAAACTGTTCTAGTAATTAGAAATAAAAGAACAAAAATGTATAGGAATGTAATTTTATACAAAGTAGAAATGTAGCGAGATTGACGTAAAAAATTCGAAATAATACTTAGTACACAAAGTTAATATACAAAAGCTTACGGCGATGTCAATTGCGCGCTTGTTGCAGTTAACTCCTTCAAAGTTCACCACCAAGATACAAACGAGAAATCTAATATAGTCTTGCAGCTTCATGACTTTTCTGTCGGTAGTCGAGACGATACTGGTTTAACTTAAACAACTGGTTTGTGTCATATAGCGGGATTATCATTGCCCGCATCCTGAAATACTCTAAAGTAGACTAAATACGTCCCGTACGTTTCACATTTACGCCCAAGCATTTGATTCTACCGTTGTATTCATTTTATTTTTAAGGAGCATGAGTGAGAACCCAGTCAGTAACCGGTTTACCAGTCCCGTTATGTATTCCTCGGAGTCATAATCAACGTATCACTTAAGATCGGCGAAATTTGTTTGATAATTTTGATATTTGAGATATGCAATTAAATTTGTTTTAGCGTAACGTGACACAAATCTATACAATTATTATAATTTTAATATGTTATATATTTCTAATAAAATTTTCTTAATTATCATAAGTATGCATAATGACGTTTAAAAATAAAACTTACAATATGGAATAAAGTTCGCACAATAAATTACATTCCAAAAATGTATAAAAGATAGCATTTAAACCTAATTTACAAAAATTTATTACATTTTAGTATTATAATAATAAACATTTCTTTAAAAAAAAAGGGTATGACACTGGTAACTTAAATCTATAATCTCAATCACACTACAGTAAATTTTCTTGGCCGCGAAATTAAATATTTTAATTTTAATTAATTGTGCTCACAGAAACAGCCGTCTTTTGAATGTTTTAAAATCCAATCTAAGTATCGTGTAACTCTTGTATATACACCTGGATAACCAGGTCTAGCACACCCGTTGCCCCAAGACACCACACCGATGATCTCGTACTTCTTATCTTCGCGTTCTGTTATCAAGGGTCCACCACTGTCTCCCTGCAATACGACATCTTGTTAATTTCATTTATTACACATAAATACATTTTGAAGTTAACATACCTGACACGAATCTTTTTGCCCTTCGAGATAGCCTGCGCATAGCATATTGTCTGAAATCATTCGGGCACTATAACTGGTATTGCGACAAGCTTGAAGACTCATGACTGGAACTTCGACTTCCTGGAGAAGACAGGACGGTTTACCGTCTTCTTTCAGTGTACCCCAACCTGACGCGATCGCTTTCACTCCCACGTATTCGTTGTCTGAAATATAATTCTGTATTAAACTTTAAATAAATGTTAATTATTATTATTGCAAATTGGAAAAATATTTAAAAAAAAGAAAAAAAAACACAATTAGCATATGGCCATTGTCAATACGAATATGCTACGTTGTTCGAAAACGGAGCACATAAATGTACCGCGTAATGCTGTATTAACAAATTCAGGAAAGATTATTGCGTGCATTCGAAATGCAAATTCAAAGTCCTCGATTTCAGAGAAATCTTCATTATTACGCAGTTATATGTGCGTCGCGACAATACGTTACAATAACTGGGAGTAGGTACCCGTATATTGACTAATTTATGACTCCGTTATCGCAGATTGTCGCATAATAAACATGACGGTTAGTCGCAGATCATGCAATATTATTCAATATTACGTTCGGTTATATAAAAATATATTAGTCGAAATTAATAATTGAAAATTTATCATTACTTTATCGGCCAGCCACATAATTTTATTTTTTATAGTACGTGGTATCTTTAAAAGTGACTATTACTAATTTCGACGTATTACATCACAGTGGCCTTGCCTTTATTAAATCTTATTTCACTTACCCGACACTGTTGGTAAGCATATCGGTCTTATTGTATCGCTCAATGGTACTCTTTCGTTAAGACGAAGTAATGCGATATCATTTTCGAAATTCAGGAAACTGAAGTCACCGGTCATAACTCGCACCACATATCTAGTTTCCGGTGCTTTCTCAAGGCATCTGTCGTGCTCCCCGAAGGTAATCTTGATCATGAACCACATGAATCTGAAAATAAGACTAGAAGAACTGATCACATTCGCCTAGTAAATAAAATTGAAATGCGAGATAATTAAAAAAGCCTAATAAAGGTGAAATTATTCAGCAGTTCTTTAAGTTATTAAAGAGAGAACTAACGGTAACTAAATTTTCCTTACAGATATCAATCGAGGATGCAAATATGAAGTTTGACCTGTTTGCATATCGAGTAGATGATACCATCGTGAATGGTGGCAATGTTATACTTACAGTTACGTTACAGTTAATTCGTGAAAAATTTTTATGATATGTATTTATGACATTGATATTAAAATTCTTTTAAGAATGATTTAGTGTTTTAGTAAAAAAAATATAAGTGATGAAGAATCAATGACAAGACTCAAGATTTTAATATTAATTTTACTAGTAAGACGTTCGATAATTTCATATAAGCCATACCTACCCCTTCACGCAGTGTGCGGCTGTGAGAACGTAGCGATCGTTTATAAGTGTGCCTCCACAATAAAACTTGTTTAGATACGATAATCTCGCCATCCATGGAAATTCATTCATACTCGTCGTTTGACCTCCAACTATGCGACTTTCTTCGTTCCGCAATCCACAACCTAGATTGTAATGATCGAAGTGCAATACATATTTTCTCTACGCAGTTCTTTTCTTTTATAACGCTACGACTAATGAAAATAAAACTTAAGAAATGCATATTAAAGTTACACACTACAGTAACAGGGCGCAGGTGTATCATTGGTGTAAGGTGGCTTATTACCAAAGAGTCCAATAAAATTCTTCGTCTTTTCGCCGGCCTAAAACCAAGACAATTAGGATTAATCGGTAATTTAATTAAATTTTATTACAAAACGTATAATTTTCTTCCACTTCGGTGCGAGCTGTTAAAACGCTCTAAGATTATCGAGCGTACTGAAAGGTTATGATATCCTTTCGTGATCAATCAATGTATCAAGATAATCGAGAATATTATAAAATATTAATAAGACGATGTCTCACCTGACATTTCTTCGTTGTTGAGAGCAGAACGAGTAATAAAATTGAGCAACACAGGGATTTCATGTTCTGTCACTTGATAAACTTGCACCGATAATTATACACTCCTAATTTTTAATTAGACTCCTGTCGATATTCGAGTGAGAGAGTTGCCACACGGGCACCGTCAGGAACGAGTCATGGACATGTCCCTGACTGAGAACGACTATCACCGGCGTCCTACGCCGACTATGGAGGACTGAGAGGTCGAAGAGGTAATTGCTATTCCGGAAGGGAAGGCGGGAACAGCCAGCCGGCCGGTACCTGACCAGTTCACGTTCATGTTCAGGGTCGAATCACGGATGACTGTTATTGACCGTCATGAGGGCCACGGTAAGAAATTATATCTAGAGAATTGTTTCGATTATTTATCACATCTTTATAAATTCGTGCATTGACAAAAATCTAAAAGTAACCGTCTTTACAGAAGAGTAGAAACGTTATCTTTAATATCAAGCTGTAAAATTAATTTTTTAATATTTCTCGGTACAATTATAATAAGAAAGTATCACGGACAAAGTGTTATTATACTGTTTGACATATATACGTAATTTATATATATATGTGTAAGTGTATAATAAAATAGAAAGGAGTGCAGAAGAAGGTGCACGAGTTCTCATTTTTATTTTATTATATACACATGTGCATTCAGTTGTCTGGTATCACTTCGCGAATAATTTATTATTTATGAATATCTCGACCAGTTTGAAAGGAGAAAAGTAGTCCTATTAGTATTCTCGTTAAATTCTGTCATTTTTATTTTTGACCAAAATTTATTAAGTTTTCGCTAATCATTACCATGCTAATATTATATTATTTCTTAGTTAGAACTAGTTTCGATTGAAGGATCAAGTTTAGCAAGCGCGTCATCGTTATTAGCTGCCTATTTATATTCCACGAAGAACACAATTTAAAAAGTTAAAAGGAATAACGATACTTCTAAAATTTATTTGTTGCTAATATTATTGCAAGATTATAATTATTAATTGATTATCGTAACTTAAACCATATTTCATTATGTACAAATTACTAGCTGTGCAAACAAAGATACTGTTGCACGTGAAATGCATTTGCATGGAACAACTTTAGCCTGGTTTGACAATGAACCGTTACTGGTCGCTGATTATTCGAGAAACGTTCGACCGCTATTCATACGGTTGAGGTGACAGAAACGGATAAAGTGAAAACTAAGCAGTTGTGCTCTAACGTTAAAATTAAATTTTCTTACAATCATGTATTACTCGCATTTACACACTGTAAAAGCAATGGCTTATTAATAATAATGGCCACTAAAAGGAACTGTATTTAACAATTCAGTATTTGATTAAAAAGAAAAAAAAATTGTACTCTGTTCCCGAATAAGTTGCTTATGAATAATAGCGTAAAGTCTGTTTGCCGCAACGATTAATTACAGCCGTAATATGTGAAATTTCATGTAGAAGGCGGAGGTGAAAGCAGGTTCTCAATTGACGCACAAACAGCCTTCTTTCATGTTTGTCTGGATCCATTTGAGGTATCGGGTTACTCTGGTGTAAACTCCAGGATAACCTGGTCTACCACATCCTACACCCCAAGATACTATGCCTATTACATATATTTAAAGCATTAACTTTCACGTTATTAAAAAAAAAAAAAAATATCGAGTAATAATAAAAATTATTTTACAATTTTTTACGTTTATGCAAATATAAAATCAAGTATAATATACACGTATAAAGCTACGTGAAATAAAAAGTTTACCTGCTATTTCGAGTTTGTCAGCTCCTTGAACAAGAAGAGGACCGCCGCTATCACCTTGGCAGGAGTCGTGGCTTCCTCGACCGGCGCAAAGCATATTGTCAGTAATTCGGTTTGCTCGATATTTCATTTTTCGACATTGCGCCAAGCTATAAATGGGAACTTGTACTTCATGAACTTTTCCGGGCAGCATGCCACCCTCGGAAGTACGACCCCATCCCACTACTGTCCCTTCTTTTCCGGCGGGATCGGTTCCTAGATTAATATATATATATATAAAAAAAAAAAAAAAAAAAAAAAAAAAAAATACCATATTAAATTCAATTGGATAAGGAAAGTCGATAGATTTATTCCAAGTAATATTACCTGGCTGGGGCAAACAGATCGGTCGAATTTTCTTCGTGAATTTCACGGATTTGCGCAGTTTTAATAAAGCCACGTCGTGATTGTAGGACATCATGTCAAAGTTCCTGTGACGTATTATAACACTCACAGCTCTCATAATTGCCACTCCGTCAGTATTTACGTGTTGATCGTGATCGCCGAGTATCACTCGGATTTTGGACCGCTTCAAACTGAAACAGATTTGCCGATAAGATTTTTTTAAAATCACGATTACGATATCGCTTTCGATTTGCTTAAGTGATACTTTTAGTTTCACCGCAGCACACGCACATGCACGTCGCATTTTAATTTTATTGACCGTATTATCTATAAATATTATTTATGGAAAAGTATAGATAGAGACCTACTTCCGTACACAATGAGCAGCAGTAATTACGTAATCGTTGTTGAGCAGACTAGCACCGCAGTGGAAACGGCCGTCGTATACCAGCCTCGCGATCCAGGGATATCTATTTGGTATCGTAGGACGTCCACCCACTATTCGATTCTCTTGATTAGCTAAGCCACATTCTAAAATAGAATCAATATCAACGTTTAAATGTCTTTGATGTCTGCAAGGGTATTAAACCTTACCGCATCAATTAATTATTACTTCTGCAGTAAAAAGATACTTAAAACAAATTTTAAATAAATTTAAATAAATGTAACAACTCAAACACACGTTATACAAAAAAAAATTAATTTTATCAAGTAATTACAACGTATGTAAAAATTATTTATTTTAAATGTTTAAAGGAATTCTTACCGCACGTACAGTTTCGAACCTTTTCTTCGTCCGAATCGGTGGTGTCGACAACGTCGATACCGAATATTTCATCAAATAAAAATTTCCCGGTACGAGTCCGAGAGTTATTTAAAAGATTCTCCTGAAAGAAATGCACAATTAACTACTGTTATTCAAGTGCGCTCACTTTCCACTGCAAATACAACATAAAAGATGAGAGAAAGTAACCATGACCGGAATAATGGGTCAAGGCCTAGGCTGTTAAATTATCTTCAGCACTGACTGACTGACTGACTGACTGACTGACTGACTGACTAAATATCCCGTATAAGTGTTTCGTACACGTAATGTTTACATAAATTGTTTTAATTTTAACGTTTGATTGATTGCGATCATTGCTTGTCAGCGGCGCGCATCTATCTTACGAGCAAACTTTACTTTAACGTCTCGATCGAATCGGTACTCACAGTAAAAGTGACCGGAGTCATTTTCATCTCTCGATTAAGCTTATAGCCTTCAATCGGTATTGATATTAAAAATGTCATAATCAAAATTAAAATAGAAAGCCTGCTACGGAACACGAACAAAAACATTTTTCCATTTGTTGTTCACAAGACGCACGGATATCGTTTTTGAATCACAAATGCCTTCCTTTTTTTTTCATTGATGGAACACTGCACACCACGCGTTTTGCTGAATTCCACAAGCGACATACATTACGCTCAGACCGTACGAACATTCGATTTCGTTCTCCGGTACTGTCCTTTTGGTCTTCGTGAATTTTACCGAGAAGCTGTGGGATTCTGGGCTCACAGAAGATCACCGTTGCTCGCGCACGCTTTCACCGGAGCTCCACAAAGAAGTCGAACTGATCGACCGAGAGCTAGCCGGTCTTTATGGTTGCGAAGAAAGTTCTTCTTTCACTATCGCGCTGCCATCATCGTCCCGGTCCCATTCAACACACGTGGCATAAACGTGGTGAATTCTGTCAATTTGTAATCATAATGTCTTTTCGTTTTCACGTAAGAATGGAGAGCACGCGCGTGAATGGAAATTTCTGCTGCGTGTCGTGTCACCTAGTTTTTTTTTCTTTTTTTTAATTGTTTTTTTAATGTTCTTTATGTAAATCCAATCTTCTAAATAATGAACATTTTTCTTGACATTTATTGCACTATAATTTGGGCAGAAACACGCGATACAAGTAAAGCGGTTTAAAGGTTTCACTAACCCACATTTATATTTGAAAGCAAAATATCTTAAATTACTGACCTAGTTCCGCCTTATTACATTTATGCAAATACTTAAATATAATTTATAAATATTCTTGCAACAAAAGTATTGTTTATTAGTAAAAAAAAAAAAATGTCAAACAAAAATTAGTGTAATGTATATAGTATAAATATATAAATAAAATATGTAAAAACACACGAAATATATATATGCTGAATTATACCACTCATTTTTTAGCAAAAGCTATTAATAAATTGTACACGTTTAAAATAACCGTTTTGTTATCACTGCTCCGTTTAAAGCTTATTTGGGTTTCCGTAAATTTACGAGCAATTTCTTTTTTAAATATTTCTTTTTGATCGTGTGGTATGTTATCAATAAATTCCAGGAAGGCCAAAATGGAAGCTAAAAATAATTTAATATAAACCTAATTGAATTAAATTAAATTTTGAAATGCATATTATAATTAATAATTGGACAGTGCATTTGATATTACGTCGGTAGAATAAACAGGTCAAAATACTTACATAAAAATTGGTCTGAATTGTCATCGAAATGATACACATTTCGATGACTGCAATGATCAATTTTAAAACCGATCTCTTTGAGTAATCCTTTTAGTTCTCTGTTCGGATTAACCGAGTCTTGAAACGGCCATACCGGGCTTATGTTCACATCCTATAACAATATTAAAATAACATTTTACATATAGTAATAATCGATGGAAAATAATTAACGACATTTAATAATATCTAAAAATCATTAAATATTAATTTATAAATTAATAAATAATTATAAAAAATTAATTTATAAATAAATTTCAACTGCGTGAATTTTTACCTTTATGTATGGTGCAAACCGGTTATCTTGTATTGTTTCTTGAATGACTTTACATATTGGATGAAGTGATACTACAAGTACGAGCATAGTTCCATTGGGTCGAAGCATGCGGTAAATGTTTTTAAACGCTTGTCTATTTTTATAAAATGCATAAGTTAATTATTTTACTTCTACAATTCTAACTACATATTAAAAGACATTCGATGTACAATCGCAATATTCCGAAATACTGTCTAATAAAACATGTTCAAGAATTTTTCTTACTTAATGTCGAAGCACCAATGTAAAGCGTGAAATGAAAATATATGATCAAATTCGGAGATGTATTTTGCGGGCAGTTCTTTGGTTTGTATATCTAATACATCGAAGTCGAGCTGCTTCTCTTTACTGTATGTTTTTCTCGCATATTTAATCATGTCTTCCGAAATGTCTGTACCTTCGCGGAAGAATAAATAAATTAGTTAATGTAGTTTTATATATTTTTATATGATTTATATTGTCTTTACCGATTATTACTGCATTTGGATGAAGGGCCGGTAGTATAATATCGTTTGTTATATCGCCAGGTCCACAACCAATATCCATGCACTTGCCAGAAATTTTTCTTAATTCGTCACTAAATTCATCAATCACAGTCCACGCATTATGTCTTTGGTTTTTGTTACTCGAAACATACAACGGTGGATTCGAAGAGTATTTGGTGCTTTGAAGAGTAATTGTCCTTAATATTAAATAGTTAGGTATGCTTGATTTAAAAAATGTTGAACATATCTGTAATTTAAATAAACATATTAAAAAAAAACTAATTTTTGTCTGAAGTCTTATACTACATCGTTAAATAATGAATACATTTTACAGATCAACACAAAATCAGATTTATATAAAACTGTCAAGTTAAATTTTCAAAAGAGGAAGTGTCATTTCTTTAGATTCTTACCTTCATGTACATTTTGATAAAATTATAATTTTAACGACTAATCCAATAGCACTTGTAAAAATATCACAAAATGGCAGAAACTTTGAGTATTATATTAAATAAATTATACCTTGTTTCAACCACCGTTGAGAGTTCTTACTCTCTCGCGATGTGGATGAAAACTATAATAGCGCATTGCCTGGTATCAATACATATAGTGGTGGTTCCTCACGCAAAATATACGTGCCGCGAGTCATGTAGACATTTAAATATAGTCGTTGCCGAATTTAATAACGTCAATAAAAGTTATAATTATTGACGTGAAATGGCGTATAAACGCTCGTCAGGTTCGAATTTTATAATATAGCGTGCTATTATTAGAAAAAGGAAGTGTAAGCTTGTAAACTTGTTCAATGGAATATAAAATCGTTAAATGAGTTACTATAATTATACATCGCAAACATAAAGGCACATCATAGAGATGGAATTTTAGGATTTCTTTAAACATGTATAAAATAATATACACCAATTCGTTTTAAGAAATATAATAATTACAAATAATAAAATATGTTTGTACACGTTAATATATTTAATCAGTGGTAATATGTATGAACATTTTCCAATATTGCTCAAAAACCGTTTTCACAGGTAAAACCATCTCTCAAATGTAAGACAGCTTTTTATTTTACTCGATATATCTTGGGAAAATTTCTAAATTTATCTAATAAACACCGATACATGTGTATAAAGTTCGCAATGTTGTCTCGTTATATTTTGACGCATACGATAATAAACTATGAAATTTTAACGTTCTTTATTTTTCTTATTCCGTTATTATATGTTTATATTTTTGAAATTATTATGTTACATTTTTTGAGCGTAAGCCACTAAAAATGTATACGTATCCAATGTAAATTCTTGATTCTCACATGTTAATTTATAAGTAATCCTTTTAAAATATTCACTTGCAAGTGAGTTCTTAAATTCTTTTATCACACTTTCCGGCATATTATCAAAAATTGTTAATATGGACGTTATCGATTCTACTGAAAAAGAAATAATAAAAAAGTATGTAGAAAATGTGTATAACATATAGATATATAATTATAAAATTATTATATTTATGGTTAAAAAAGTATTACTTTATTGTTTTGGCAGAAAGATAATATTAAAAATTGTGTAAGAAACCTATTAATTTATTATCTAAAATTACTTTTTGCATATCTTTAGCACGACTCACTTAAAAATATTTCTGGTTTTCCAGAACTGGTTGCCTCTCGAAGACTGCAATGATGAACTTTAAATCCAATACTTTGAAGTAATTCTGTTAATTCATTGCGAGCATTGCTTCGATTTTGAAATGGAGCAATAGTTTTCATGTTGTCCTATATAGTACATAAAGTTAATAATTAATAATTTATAGTGCAAAAATTACAAAATAAAATATGTTATAAAATATCAGTAATAGTAAATTTACCGGTGCATATTGTGCGAAACGGATATCATGTATCAAAGTGTTGAGAACATCATACACGTTATGCGATGCTATAATATACAAAAGTGTGGTTCCATTGTATCGTAGCATTTCGTATATATTTGTAAGAGCTTGGCTGTAAATTAAAATTACGTATTTTTCGATATTATATCTATTGCTCGGTTTTTAAATTATCTCGTGATACCTTTATATTTCAAAAACAATATTTTAGCTTAAATTATATTCTTCATAATATCTTACTAACCGAATGTTATTGCACCACTGTAACGTGTGAGAGGAAAATACATGATCAAACTCACAAATATATTTTTCAGGCAAACTTTTGGTTTGTATATCTAAAACTTCGAATTGAAGTCGTTTTTCATCATTAAATGTTTTCTTTGCATATTCAATCATGTTTTTCGAAATGTCCGTACCTTCAAAATATGAGTGATATACTTATAACATTAATGCACAAGAGATTTAATACTTTATTTTAATAATTAACTATTCCTTTACCAATTATTTGTGCAGCTGAGCCAAGAGCCGGTAACAATATTTCCTTCGTTACATTTCCAGAACCGCAACCGATGTCCATGCACTTGCCACATACGTCTGCTAAATAATCTTTAAATTCTTCGATTACAAACTGTATTTTACACTTTTGCAAAATATTCGTATTATTGTATTGATTTGGATCAACCATAATTTTTTTCTGTTTTCAACTTTAACTGTTTGAAAGCAATGAGCAGTGGCATTATCTTAGTGGGCTTATATAGGTTTTCTTCCACGGTAATAAGTGGGGTAAATACTAACGAGTTTTATTGGACAACAAAAAATTTATAGCTTACAATAACAAGTGGGACAAACTAACGAACTTTATTGGATAACAAGAAATATAGATATAGTTTGCAGTATAGCAAGTGGGGCAAACAACAAAATTAATTAAATAACACATGAAATAAAAATTAATATACGTGAAACTAAATCATAATAGAAGATAAGATAAAACGAAATAGAAAATAGAAAATATGTCCTATCTTTTATCATACTAAAAGTAAGATAGTTACTAAAGCATTTTTAAGATAACATTGACTTAGGTATACTAGAAATTTTGTTAAAATTATACACTTTCGTTATAACATGTATTTTTTAATTGATTTTTATTCTTACTTTACATTTTTAGCATAATTAATACCGTAGTACATAAATATTTTCTTACATATATTGGACTAGATGCATGTAACATTACATATATGTATTTCTGTGCGCGTGCATATGTGTGTTAACAATTGTAATAAATTAATGACGCGAAAATGTACAATTATGTCATGATAATCCTGCTGAAAAATAGATTTAGTTGGATATAATATACAACCGTACGATTCATCACTAAATAACAATAGGTAACAAATTTATTTTATTGTCGATGCGGTGGTGGACAAATGCATTCGCTATCTAAACGGTCTTTAAGCCATCCGATGTAATTTGTCAGCTTAGTAAAAATCCCAGGAAAATTTGGTCTTCCACAACCACGTCCCCAAGAAATAATTCCTATAAAAATTTAAAAACATATTTACCTTTTAAAAGTGTAAGAAGTCTTCTGTTAAATTGTAATAATTATTTTAAGAATTAAGAAAATTCAGTTAAAAAGTTATATCGGGATAAAATTTTATATGCATACCTATTAGTTCAAGCTGTCCATAAATTCCTTTGACATGTAAAGGACCACCACTATCACCCTTAAAATATATTTTAAAAAAAATTAAGAATAAGTTTGCTATTTTTTATTTAAAAGTGTTGTTCATTTCGAACTTCAACGTTAAACGACTTACGAAGCAAGCGTCTTGCGCTCCAGTTCCTTCCGGATGCAAAATGTAGCCGGCGCATAACATATTTTCAGTGATGCGATTTTTTGCGTATCCGGCTTGATCGCATTCTTCCTTTGATAAAATAGGCAGATTGACTCTCCGCAATTCGTCGCTTAGCGGCTTGGTCTCACCAGTTCGGCCCCATCCTACTGCAGTAGCGAGCGCTCCAGTGTAATCAATCATTTCTGTAATTTTCAATTTTCTAATATCTTCTACGGCCGATTGCGTCAATACGGAATTCTATTGGCACAGAACTCGTTATCTAAATTTTTAAGCGTAACGCTTAAAGATCAAACTTCTCTGAAATTAATAATGAAATAATATTAAAAATTAATCTTACGGTCTTCCGGTAAGCAGGCTGTTCGCACAACGCCACGTAGAGATATCGGCTCGTCCATTTCTATAATTCCAATGTCGTTATTAAACGTGTAGCTGTGATAATTTTCGTGAATGGTCACCGATTTAATACGCCGGGCTATAGTATTGCGGCCTAGAGACGAATGGTCGCTGTCCATCAAAAAAATCAATTTAATGGTTCTAAAATCAAATCTGAAAAATTATTTCAACGATGAAATTATGTTGTCGTGTAAACTCTGAAATTAAATGTATGATCCGTAAAATAATAATTCCGCTATTTGCAATTACGTCACACACACCCCTCCAAACAGTGAGCCGCGGTGAGCACGTGCTTTCGAGATATTAAAGTTCCAGCACAATAAAACTTTCCGTTTTTATTCAGGCTAACCAGCCAGGGGTAATCGTAAACGCTGGTCACATTACCACCGACGATTCGCGTTTTCCTTCCAACTCCGCAAACTGTAACACGTTAGTACATGCATACAATTTGGATAATTAATAAACGAATATGACTAAAGCGATTTTATTTCGAACAAGATAAAAGAGATTAAAAATTTTTATTATTTTAAATAGTTCTTTTTAGAATAGATTTATAAATTATTGATAAATGCATTAAACTCAAGTGCATTTATTTACCGCAATCGTTGCAAATATTCGGCTTTTTAGAAGGAAATGTAAGTGCAGAATCGAAATCTACATAAGAGAGTTCGTCTATTGTCGGACGAGTGTCGACATTTGTGATGTTATAGTGCACTTGAGCATTTGAAATAGGCAAGTTCCATCTATCGTTTGGTAACGTCTATAAAGGAAAGAACAGATAGATTAATATTTCAGCAATATTAATTGTAATGCGCAAATCTTGAAAACGAGAATAACTAATGTTATTAATAACATAATTTGAAAAAAAAAAAAAAAAATTTATGAGAAGTCGCAAGAGCTATTTTATTGACACTTGTGCTCCGCCAAGTAATTAAATGTAAATTTAAACTAATTAAAACAGGATTTCATTGCCGCTACAGTTATTAGCGTCTTCTCGTTAACGTAAGTTACTTATGTAATAATTACTCGACTTACCACACGGGGCAATGCGTAACAGAAGCTTAGGCATAAAAACAGCACAAAGACATATTTCGTGTTTGCGTAATCGTCCATGCCGTGCGAATGCGGTTTCCCGGTAATCCGTGCTGATCGGTGAAACTGGTCTCGGTCGCGAAATTCGAACCCGCGCACGTACTTACATCCGTAGCGTGAAAAGTCTAAAGGTATCCCGGCCGTTTTGCCGTTTTATAGTAAATTATAACTAATGAAAAAGCCCAGCCGCGTGCGTCGGTGGGGATCGTCAACCTTGAGTGGTGCGTTTGCATTGGCAGATGTTGCATGTGACAGCCTTTAAATCACCCGGCCGGTCGGTGTACGCGCCCGTTGTCTCACCTGCACAGGTATCGCCGCAGGTACAAGCACAATGAGAATTTGCGCGTATACGCATAAGCGAGCGACGGCTCGTGGCGCAATCGGCCACGAACGTCCAATGTCAGCCCGGTCCACCTCCTCTTACAGCGACCCTTCATTTCAGGGATCCACTAAGACTGGATCAATGTCAATTTCGTCAGCGGATAAACGCGAATGCCACCGCGCCCCATGGCCGCTCCGATTCATTGTCGCGGTGCGATAACCGCGACGGCGGTGTTGTGTCACCAATAATGACGGCGATAACAGCATCACCGTCGTCGTCGTCGATGACGACGATAACGGTGATAGTAATGAATTATTTGAATAACATAATTAATTACTAGAACACGTTACTCCGTCGTACAATGTAACTAAGAATCTTCTCTTACATGCGTATACAATAAAATAAGCCCGGTAATCGCGCGTCGCGTCTACTTAAGAAAAGTAATCAGAGAGAAGTAATTCTAAAGTCAATTTATAAGCCTATTACAACACGGTGGAATTTTATAACGTAAATTGCATCACGAAGGAATAAATACTGGCAGTTATTCTAATTTAAATATGACTAATAAAAGTGTTATGCCGAGAGCTTCTTGGTAGCTCCCAACGTTTGCTGAATATTATAAGATGTTACTGCAATCAAAATTGAGCCTAAGTAATAACGATTTGTCCTTGTCATCGATGTCACCGAGGTAAAACAAACTCGGTAACATGAAAAGAAGAAGCCGTACAATTTCCTCGGACTATTAAGATTGCGGTTACAGCCGTAAAAAGGTGACGAGTATCCAAGTTAATAAAACGTTTGCAACTCTTCAAGGATATCTTAGTCATTTGGAGTAAGGGGTTAAAAGTTTACGCGGCAAACACCGGATATACTCAATGAAAAAGTGCGCGTAAAAACCTTTTCAGCTAGTAGCCTCTATTTTCTTAACATAAAACTAAATTAGCATCGTCGTCTATTTGCGCTCTCGTAATTACCGAACTAGATAAAACGCTATTTCATAATTTACAAACTTATAGATAATTTTATCGCTATTTATATGTTCTGCAAATTATATGTATACCCTACAAATTTTATATTGTAGTAATAAAATCTTTGGCTGACGTTAAAACTGTAATTAAACTCGTGTCAAGGTTAAAATCTTAATTTTTAAAACTTTTTTTTCTTCGAACAACGGACACACGCACGAGAACATATTTCAAATTTACGTTTTATTTTATTTTTTTTTTTTTATCTTCTGTTATACACGCGAAACACCCGCGTCTTTATGGATTTCTCTACTAATTTCGGCTCAAATTTTTCCTATGCACCACATTCAATTGATTTGCAATAATGTCTATGACAGTAAATTTGTGGCCGTGAAGAGATTACGCAGATTTAATCTGACCCTGAAGGTATGTGAAAATAAAGCAAGGCTCCTGATAAAGTTAGATGTACATCGAGACAATAAGTAAATGCGTCTCGCCCGCATGAGGGTCTCGTTACCTACATACCTTGACCCACTGTCACACGTTACAGGTGTCGTACAATCTGTCGCTCTGCCGCGCATCTTATCTAGTTTGTTCAGCAATAATTAAAGTTATGATAAATCGAAGAAGAAGTGCCAAGGAACAAACCAACGAAACGGAGCGCCGCTCGTTTCCCGTAGAATATATTGTAAGCGTATGTAATATGACGCACGTACGCTTATGTCACAATGCTTCGTAAAAGTGTACCTTCAAATTAGAATGCGCAAAATTGCAATAAACCTCGTTAAGCCTTTTAAATATATGACTTTAAAAGTAGAATTCATAATCCTTACTCTAAGTAATGTATATTTATAACGTGCATTTATTTTTATGCAAAAAAGATCTATTTTTAACAATTTGAAACGTGAACACATTTTTTAATAAAACAATTATTCCCTTTTTTAGTTTTAATAAATATCTTTTAATTAGGACATCCGCTTTTGCTTTTCCTTTTCAATTTTAAAAAGAGAAATCACAAGAGAAAAAGAATTATCTGAGCAAGAACCATCTTTAGCAAAGTTTAACGGATCTCTTACGTGCTAAGAACATTTTTATTTACGGTAATTTACAGGCCGCTAGCCTAAATTTTCACTTCTGCTACCGGCTTGTCCACTATTCCGTATAAATAAAGACGTGACACCGAATCGACGACTTGTGTGAAAGTATATGTCGCCTCAGCAGGAAGTGTGGTGGATCAGCTTGGTTTGATACTTCTGACAGTGCACAGCAAGAAACGACACACGGCAGTGCGAGATTTTCAAGTGCAAGAAATAATGCTGTTTCGATTTATATTGTTGCTAACACTTGTCGCGGCCACGATTGCAAACGCCGTTGATAATAAGGTATTATTAATGTGTTAATGATGCAGTGTTTTATACATTTACAACCATTTATAGGATAAAGTATTTCTTATATAAAACTACAAAATCTATAATACAATTTATAATATAAAAAAAAAATTTGCAATTGCAGTCAAATTTAACAAAACCTTTAGAGAAAGAAAAATCGAATAGCACGAATGGAATTGAGAATGATAAAGGATTCTTGGATTGGCTGTTTGGTTCGGTGGGACCATACCCACCGACGCTTATAGAACCGCAACAGCCAGAAAAATGTTCACCGTGCAGTATGTCCGCATATATTATAGTTAAAAATTTTATTTACTATAAATTAGCGTTTAAAATAGAATAAATTATTTCTTATTTATAGCGTGTGGTTTGACAAATAAGCACAATCGTATTGTGGGAGGTGTTGAAACGCTCGTCAATCAGTATCCGTGGATGGCTTTGTTAATGTACAGGGGACAGTTTTTTTGCGGGGGTACAGTCATAAACTCCCGATATGTGCTAACAGCCGCTCATTGTGTCGATAGGTGATTGTTCGTCCTGTTCATGGCGATTAAAAGAATTTTTGTTTATATATGCGTATGTGTGTAAAATAATTGATAATTAATTAAATTCTTTCCGATAGATTCGATGTAAATAAATTATCCGTTCGAATATTGGAGCACAACTGGAACGCGACCAACCAAAGCAAGACGCAGACTTTCGAAGTGGAAAAATCGATCAAGCACAGTGGTTACTCCACCACCAATTATAATAACGATATCGCACTTCTTAAACTAAAGACCGCCATCGAGTTCAAAGGTTTCATGCGACCTGTTTGTCTTCCGGAGCAAGGTACCTTCAATTCGTGCATATAAGTTTTGATTAAAAAAATTCTATTTAAACATTAAAAAAATATTTTCGCAACATGTTTCGAATTTATTATACGATTTTAGTAAAAACTTTCGCCGGTAAGCAAGGTATAGTGACCGGATGGGGCGCTGTTAAAGAAGGTGGCTCGGTGTCGCCTGTTCTACAAGAAGTTAATGTTCCTATTCTCACAAACGCAGAGTGCCGCGCTATGAAGTATCCATCACGAAGAATAACAGACAACATGCTATGCGCAGGATATAAAGAGGGCGGCAAGGATTCTTGTCAAGTAATAAAAAAATATTTATTTTAATATACGTAAATATTTAATATACGTAAATACGTAAAATATTTAAGAGAGAAAAAAAAAAGCAGCAATACGTATATTTTCATATTATAGGGAGATAGTGGTGGTCCATTGCACGTAGAAGAGAACGGCTCTCATCAGATAGTTGGTGAGTTTACTTTTAAATTATTTACTTGTTATAGTCGATGGAAAGATTTAAAGAAACGGTTAAATGTTAAAAAAAGCCCCGCAAAAAAATATGAAAAACTAAAATTGCTTTAAACTTACAGGAGTAGTATCCTGGGGCGAGGGATGTGCTCAACCCGGATATCCTGGTGTTTATTCCAGAGTAAATCGATTCCTTACATGGATTAATTACAACGTAGAGACTGGTTGCTATTGCTGACGTACAATTTTAATATAGACTGACATATTCATTTTCATTAATTCACATAGTGACGAAAAATGTGCAAATTATCGAAGCAATTAATACGTAGCATTGCATTATCGATATATTAATAATAATTTATAATTAATTTAAATGCAAATGTTTTTTTATAACATGTTACATAGATTTTTATTTTATTTTAATATAATAAATATTATTAAGGCTCCATATATGTATTAGTGACTAAAAAGGTTCGATTGCGTTATCATTTAACGAATGAATTTCTCCTTTTATTTTATTGTCTGCTGCCGCCGATTGCAGCCAGTACGTCTCCATGTCTCCTTTTCCCTTCGCATAATAAATAGCAAGTATACATGAATTTTATGTATGTGCTATGTAATGTTATTACATCTATTAATCAAGGAAAATATTTATAATACAAACCTTTACCCAGACAACTCCACGTGACTCGGTATGATAACGATCCTTCGGTAACAGAGCTTTAGTGCTGGAAGAAATGTGCACTTTCCCCGGCTACGCAAATCGTTTTTACATTGCTATATTATTTGAATTTAAACCTTATATCATACTTATTTGTAAAAACTAAAATAATTGCATTACCAAACTAGTGGTTTGCATTCTAGAGGCTGTATTAACGGTATCTCCAAAAAAGCAGTATCTCGGTAATTTAATGCCGACCACGCCGGCGACCGCTGGTCCAGAATGAATTCCTAAAAGAGACAGGATTATTACGATTTATTTCGTCGCGTTATCACGCGATATTCGCGACTATAGACGTATTTGTAACGTCGAGATAACGAACCCAAGCGAGCCGAGAGGTGCGGAGAAATATATTACGTTACGGAAAGCTAAACTTGCGTGTAATATGATTACCTATACGGATCCGTATATCCAGTCCCGAGGGTAATTTGAGGGATCGAACATGCTCGATGAGCTGTAGAGAAACGTCGGCGACGTTTTGTGCATGATTTTTATTTCTATCCGGTGCTCCGCTAGCTGCCATGTACACGCGGCCGACAGTTTCCACCTATCATAGTTATAAATAGCAGTACACTAGCAAAAGCATGTACCATACATCGCACGTGCGAATGACAATGTTATACACACGGTAACCCATAAACGTCACTTTTGTGACCCAGACGTAGTAAAATGTCTCGTTGACAGATGTTTTCGATCGTGTAAGTATAACTTCATTAAATCTACGTTATCTAATAAAAAATAAGACTCACTTTATACACATTAAACTGATCCATCAACGTGTCGAAGCAAGAAAAAACGGCATTCATTGAAAAGACGATGTCCATTGCACCTTCGATGGTCGAGTAATCGAAGTCGCATAATTCGCAGAATAGGACCGTTATTGACTCAAATGACTAGAAATGAAATTTCAAGCTATTAGATGAAAACCGAAAGTTTGCCGAGGGTCTGTTTGCGCACCTCGCAAGTGCTTAGCGGACTAGCTCCGGCTCGCAGCCTGTCAGCCACCGTTTGCGGAATCATGGAATATAAAAGTTCGTCGCTCCTTTTTTTCCATCGATCCAGCAACGCATAGCTATTTTCTAGTTCCGTCGACCTCTGTTCGGCTCTCTCAAACATCATTTCCAGCCTATAAATAAATATATTAAATTTTAGGGACGTTTAATTAGATTCTTTTTTTCTTTTTCTTTAATTAAAAATACGACTAGATGCACCTTCCACAATGTTGCCATCCTGCTAGTACCAGTTCCTTGCTCATTCCATGAGGATTTAAATCGTTCAAGTACAAACCCATATTAAGAAGATCGTCTAAACTGTTGATTCTATTACGATAAAATAAATAATTAACTACGAAATCGGCTGCACCAAGAAAAATCTAATTATAACTTGTCGAACTTACAAAGGACTACAGAGAAATATAATAGCTTTGACATCCTCGATGTATCTCATTTGACCCTTTAGTAAAATACTTCTCGCACCTTGGCTCCCACGCCTGTCTAAACCACTGCTCGTGCTCGGAGTATTATCTGAGTTTATCGCAGATTGATAATCATTTGCTCGAATAAGTTCCAGCTCAAATATCACCGAATGTAAGTACATTACCTAACGATGGAACAAGAATGAATATTACCGGTTAATAGAAATTATTATAATTAATAAAATTGAAAGTGATTCCGCGGTTTTTGATGCGCGTATAATTTGTATTACTTACATTGCCCCACGTAAACAAAATTCCCTTCGGTCTTCTTAATTTAAATATTTCAGTAACATGTTTGTTTAAAATGGATGTGGTACCACCACCCCAAGCTTGAAGTAATTTATCACCCGCTCCCAATACTCGCATGTCCTTATTCATTACGACACCAAATGGAAAAAGACGTAAGAAAAATGTGCAAGATATAGGTGGCAATTCGAGATCTAGTGGAGTTTTCATTCTATTGTTCTTCGCGATCTAATTTCCAACGTAAATTAATGGGAAGGCACAATTTTAATATTGCAACAGCTTCAGTAAATCTAATAAAAATATTAAAAAAAAAAAAAAAAAATTAGGCTAACTTTACATTCGGGACTTACGTATTGACGATTATCAAAATTGATACGAAATTTAATCATCACACTTCGAGATCCTGGAATGTTATTTAAACTTTCTAATATTTGAATATCCAATTCCGTATCGTATAACTCTTTCGCTATTTGAAATAGTTGTCCTAAAAAGAAAAGTGCGGAGCTACATATAAAATATGAAAATATTGCGTCGAGTATAATTAAAGTTAAAATTGTAATTAAACTTTTTACCCATAAAATAATGCGTGAAACCTTTTCGAGTACTTCTGTAAACCAGTACAACACCTTGCGGATCGACGTGCGTTGTATACATGGAGGGGCTTTTCATTTTTGGATACGTGAATCTCATTTGCATGTGAATGTTGTCTACGCTTTGTAAAAAGTCACAGAAATAACGACCAGTTGCTTTCACCGTGCAATCGTACCTTACGAAGTAAATTAAACATAAGAATTATAATAATTCCAATTAATCGTATTTCAGAAATTGTATAACAAAGCTTACCCTAAATTGCTGAAGAATCTAACGAAGCACTTTCCGAAAAACTGCATAATGTTATCCATAGAATCGCCAGTGTACTCGGCAAGAGCCGCGGCTAAATTGATCATTAACTCATCCGGATATATTTGTCTCGTATTAAAAACTATACGCTTGCAATCAACTTTCTCTAGAATGCGAAACCATACTTCTTCGCCGAATTCTAACTGCAAATTATATTTTCAGCTGTCTGCCATTACTCGGTAAACGTAAAGATGCACGACACGTAAGCTAAACGACAAGTATTATTTGTTAAAGAGAAATATCTGTGATAATATCTTACGTGCCAAATTACAGGTCCCGCGGATTAATTGCGAATCGATTCGGATAATTAAATCGAGTCTCCCTATGTCAATTGACGTTTCTTTCATTAGAACGAGAGGCAGTCACGAAAATGAATATGTGATCTTTAATGAGAAGGGCTTTAATAAGGAAGAATCATATCGCACATGAACACGCAAATTTACCGACTGAAATCCGATTCAATAAACGATTAACTATATTAGCTGTATATCTCGATATTCTCACAATATTTCTGACTTCTTAAAGACACACGCTTAAAAAATTAATCAAAAGCAGGTTGTGAGAGAAAGCAAGACATTATCGAAACACAACGCAGACAACCTTTTACGTGATATTTGATCGAATGAGATACTATTTTTAAAACTTCGTACAATTAAGGTGTCAGGGACTAAAAGGAAATCTTATAAACCCATTCATATTCAAGTACCTCGTTTATAACGTATATACAAACCATTTCCTTCGCAAGTACGTGACATACATTTTAAGCTGGTGTATCAATTCAAAATGATTCCCAAGAGGCAATTGAAACATATTAAGTTAATTAATATAATAATATCAAAATCGTAATATCAAGTTTTGATATCAATGAGCAAAATAATTGTATTTATTTAAAACACTTATATGCAATAAAATTGTGTAACGTTTTTTTTTAAATTAAATTTAATTATTAAATTAACAATTTAATTGAGGCTTAATTCCTTTTAGGTTCATAACTGTGAAAAAAAAAAGTTTCTACGGCTAATGTCAGTAAATTGCGTTTAAAACGTCGTAACGATTTAGACAGATTGATGAATAGGTTCAATTTTGATTCAATTACCTTCTAGTAAAAGACAAATTGCCACGAGTGTCAATTGCAGATAGTTTAAAGACAAATGTATTTGTTCTTAACTCAGCAATTCAATAAGTACATACAGCTCATTAAAATAGATGCTGACGCCGTGCAATTAATATGTATTGGTCGAACTTATTAGTATGTTGCGTAAGATACAAACATTTAATTATAATACTTACTGCGAATATTTTATACTGTACATTTAGTTAAAATAAAGTACATAAAAATTAAAACAAAAAAAAGAACTAAAGTTAAAAATATTTGGTGCATAAAACCACCTTCGTAATAATTTTAGCGAGAGAAGAAACATAATCAGATATTTAAGTAAAAAAAAAGACAATTAACGTTTCTACGTTATGCGTTAAACGCATTTGTAGATTGCGAAAGTTATATAAAAGAATTGTTTTATTCTTCATCAGCACAGCATTCACAATTTCAAACTTCGTAAATTGAATATTTCCAGAAACAGCTGCGACATTGTAATCACATCAAACTTGCGCGATTTTCCACGTTATTCGCAATAAATAGAACTAGAACTTTAAAGTACGAAAATAAAGAAAAGCATAAAATACAAATTCCAACTTGTATTAAATTTAATATACCATTTCTTTTGAAATGAGCATGCGGGAAAACGAGATGATAAGTGGATTAAACCAAATTAATAAAAAGATTTAAAAAAAAAACAAAAAAAAATTACTTACCAGTAGAAAAACGAAGAAGAAATAAAATTTTTATTTAAATCAATCATTCTCCAAACATATAGAGTCCAAATAAAATGTATATCCCAAATTAGTTAAATGTACAATGCCAGTTCTACGTGTTCGTACTTTACCGACCTGCACGAAATATTGCACACTTTCCAACAGCATCCCGTACATTTTGACAAACGGGCTCTCACGAATCTCGCTGTATTTGTATATTAACCGGTATTGATAAATTTAAAAGCGCGTCCCTTTTTCGCAATTTTCCAGCACGAGCAAATTTCGTACCATTGTACTCGTGACGTTCGGGAGACAAATGTTTCGCGCCATCAAGACCGGTGTCTTTTGAACAATAGATTCTCTTGATGCAACGGCGAGAAGGAGGTGGAATAACGCGCGGTAGATCCTGTTTCGACCGTGGCTTGAGGGTTACTCGACCTAACAAGGATGAGTTGGAGGATGTAAGCGATGCGTGTGCGCAAGACTTTATCGTTTGCTGCACGCGTTCGTAAGAAATAAATTTTAGCTCACGATCATTTGCCGCATATTGAAATTACTTACAATGCAATTTTTTAAATATAATTTAGCAATCTTTGTATAATTTTTTAAATAATCGCGATATTATTAATATATTAAAATAAAATTATTTCTAAAATAATATTATACTGCAATACTCTAAAATATTATTTAATGCATTTACGCGCACTTTCGCGCTTTAGAAAGTCTGTTTACTCAGTTGTAAAATTAAGAATTTTAATCCTAGCCAGGTAACAGGATCAATGATAAATTTTTGCTGCAATTTTGCGACATTGCTCTAAATCCCGGTGATCATCCAGCTGGTAGAGGCTGACGTAGGCGTGCATGCGTCGCGTGACCAGAGCTCTTACCACGTGTTGGCAAGGGAAATTGCGCGCGGTCGCCTGAACGTCGTTGAAGAGAGGATTAACACGCCTGTGACGCGCGTGTACGTGCACGCACGGCGTCTGTGTCGGCGAATGCGCCGTTAGTTAGATAGTGGAAACGTAAACATGGCCGCGGAGAGCTGCGACGGCTTGCCAATATCTCCGTCCGAGAAATCGCTCACCGGTAGCCTCGCGTCCGACGAAAACGAGAAAAGTGTCTCGCGCTCGCCGTCGAGTTATTCCATACGGGAGGACAAATGGCCCGACCTAGTTGTGTCCAGACCCAGAAAGCTCGATGCCTGGTGGTTGCCGAGACGTGAGTACACAGCTCCGATGGTTGCATGGTTTCTTGACACGGCGCGCTTTTCAAAAGCCCTCGCGAGCTTAGCTTCGGCGCCCGCGTGCTAAGCGCGTGTGGACGTACGGTGTGCGCACGTGTCTCGCCATTGTTGTGATTTCTTTATTAACGATAGTATCGTGTCAATTAAAAAAGTTAAGTAAATCCTTCGGACGGCACGTGTTTCAAAAACTGTCTAATTCTGATGGGCATATATCTGATAACCGAACTGATAATAAAGCTGTAAAATCCCATTGTGAAGATTGTGGCTTCTAACCATTTTCTTTTTTTTCATTTTCTGTGCTATTACGCTTATTAATTAAAAAAACAAGTCACGATTTTTATCACATCGATGTTAGATAACGCGATCCGGTAAACATTCATTAATATGTAATTAGGAGGCAGAGATAAAGATTTTTTCATTGTTTTTGAATAGTTTATAATTAATATAAAATTAAATGAATAAAGTATATGAAGAGCGTCCAGGATAAATTAAAAACAGTTGCCAAATTAATTTGAAATTGCTGTTGTAGATTTTACTTATCAATATAGTTATTATTAGCTTCTGTAATTTATCTCGTTGTTTTTGACGTTCCAATTATGTCTCAGGCGATAATACTTCGCCGGGAGCAATGATAATGTTTGACTGTGGCGTAGATAGTTCACGACACGTGTACACTTATCTGTCTTGCGATTGTCTATCTTAATTACGTGACTAAATGAAAACAGAAGGGACTATTACAATTTGACTTCGATACATTATTTTAATAAATACGTTTAGTGAGACACTTTTGATGTCGCTTGTTCTTTATAATTACTTAATTATGATGTGAAAATGAATCATTTATATCGTTAAACATTTTACACCGAAAACTTATATTTGCACATGCTCCAATTCTACGTAATACAATAAATATAAATATTTTAATAATTACAATTTAAATGAGATAGCGTTAAAAAGTAATTTTTTAATAATTAATTATAAGTGTGGAAAATATTAATTTTTTTTTCTTTTTTTTTTTGAATAAATTCTTTTTTTTTTTTAATACAAAAACACGGGTTGTCTCCTTTTTCACCGGTCTAAAATTTCTTATAAGAGTTTTGTAAATGAATTCTCTCAGCGTTGTGTTATCATACCGACAAAGCAATCAGAAAGATGATGGCAGCACCGAACAGCCGTTCGTAACGGCGCCCGTATTGATTATCATAGATGGAAGTAAAGTCGGCGGGAAAATCAATATCTGCATTTTGCCGGCGCTCTCGTTATTTTCGACGTGAAATTTTCCTCGCTCCGACACCGTACTACGATTTTCAAGTTATTTCTACGAGTGCACCGTTTCTCGAACACGCGTCGCCTCGTTTCGAAGCGTTTCGAGCGAGTAGCCGTTCCGTCGTGGAACTGCGATGTAATCGCGTTAGTGCGCATTCACCATATCATCATCGCTTTGAGCAGCGACTTCGTTGTTCCTACGTCACTCTGCAGCTCGACTGGGAGCGTTTGTCAAAGCAAATTATTTGCTTGCCATTAACAAAAAACAAGAAGTGATCGAGGAATAATAGCTGAAGAAATAGCTGAAGAAATAACGGCGGCGCAACTTATATACGCAGATTTCTACGTCATTACCAGTCTACGTAAAGCTTGAGCATAAATATAACGCAACATACCTAGTGACTCATCCCCTGCGACACATTTCTCTCACAGCTGATCGATGCAACAGAAGAGAAAGGTCTGATTCGAACGAGAGCTGCCTAGCGAGGATTGTTGTCAGGCAAATAAGGGGTTCGTGCAAATTGAGAATTTATGCAACAGCTGAAAGATACTGAACAAATCTTCAGGACCGATTGAGACAGAGACGATAGAGGAATCGTCTTCTATGCGGCAGGAATCCCTGACTGGTCTGAAATTGCGGCCGCCGGGCGACCACGGTGGTGTACATCACGGCGGGGTCATGTTGGAAGAAGATATGGCTGGTGCTCAGGACACAATATATCTGTGCAATTTTCGTGTGTCGGTAGATGGCGAGTGGCTCTGTTTAAAGGAGCTCCAAGATGTCGAATTCTCGCTCCAGGATTCGATGCAGCGATCACCCTCGCCGCCGCTCGCTCTTAGTGGTATTAATCATCACGATCCTCATCATCACCATCATCATCAGCAACAGCTTCCCGAGCAGCGAGAGATTCGCGATATTATGCCACCAAGCCCACCGCCATTGCAGCACGTCTCCAGCTTGTGTCTGTACTGGATGTTACTGCACCTCGTTTTGATAAACGGAAAATACCGAGAACGGAATATATCGAGAGAAAAAAAAAACACCGAATCGGTTTTCCTTTACTTTTTTTTTGCTTGACAAGACTCGATTAAGTGTGCTGTTACGTTTATATTATTTACGAAATAAATATCGTTTTTTTGTTCTTTGTAATAGACAAGAATTTTTCTTTTTGTCACGCTTTAATTGAAATGCAGTTTTTTTTTTTTTTTTAATAGTAATATTGTTGCAAATTTTTACCGACGACGGATGCACTTCTTCTTTTATTCACTTTTTATTTATTCGACAAAGTACAAGATTATTAAATTGACGCATATTGTGCTACGCAATCATTCTTACATTAGTCTAAGCTATAATGTAATATTAATTGAAGATTTTTTAGTACTTCAGACATTGGATACTTGCTGTTCCAATTAAAAATATTATTTTGAGAGTTACCGAGAAATTAATCATCGAGATTATACTGCAAGTCAGAACAGACACGTATTGTTTTTGCAGCACGGGATCCGGTGATCATCGAAAGGAGTAATCTCGTTAACATTTCGAAACTAATCGTCAAGGAGCTGATAGAAACATCTTTGAAATATGGTCGTATGCTCGATTCCGATCATATGCCGTTACAACATTTTTTCATCGTCCTCGAACATGTGCTTAGACATGGTTTACGGCCGAAGAAGGTAAAGCTTGCCATCGTGCGGATAGCGAAATAATTTTCTTATCCAATCTGATATTAACAGTCATCCGCTTTCAGGGTCTTCTCGGACCCAAAAAGGAGCTGTGGGATATTCTTCAGCTCGTAGAGAAATATTGTCCCGAAGCACAAGACATTACGTCCAGCATACGTGATTTGCCTACTGTTAGGTACTATGTATTTCCATTTTGGACAATACGATTTATATTTTATTCGTTCTACTTGTTTACCAGTGCAATTAATTAACATTACCCGTATTTTACTCGCGTAATTTATTTTTATCTTTATTTTTAATAAATTATGTTTGTCAATGTAAAATTTTTTTTAATAAAAAATTTTTTTTTTTATTTTTTAATAAGTACTTTTTTTCGAATATAATATTCTGAAAACGCTATCGTTTTAGGACGGCTATGGGTAGAGCACGCGCTTGGCTGCGTATGGCATTGATGCAAAAGAAATTAGCGGATTATCTCAAAGTTCTGATAGATCACAAAGATGACATTTTATCCGAATACTTCGAGCCAGATGCTTTAATGATGAGCGAAGAGGCCATTGTGGTTATGGGCTTATTAGTGGGATTAAATGTGATCGATTGTAACTTTTGCGTAAAGGTCAGTCTAACTCGCGCTCTTTACGTACGTGAATGTGTGCACGTCTGCGTTTGATTAAAGTGATAAGTAACGTTAAGTCAATTGATCATAATTGATCAATTTGTAATTATTGCGGTAGGAAGAAGACCTCGATTGTCAACAGGGCGTAATCGACTTTTCATTATATTTGCGCAACAGTAATCATATACCTGGTGAATCACCAGACGATGAACTCGAAAACGACAATATGACCACGGTGCTTGATCAGAAGAATTATATCGAAGAGCTTAATCGACATTTGAAGTAAACATTTAATTTCTTATTAAAGAAAAATAATACTATCAAAATTTTGATATATTATCTCTACCGATTTTAGCGCAACGGTAACGAATCTCCAAGCTAAAGTAGAATCTCTGACGACAACAAATGCTCTCATGAAAGAAGATCTTGCAATCGCTAGAAACAATATTTTATCGCTTCAGGACGAAAATAGGCAGTTAAAAAAGGAACTTGGTATTGAAGTTAAAGATGCAAACGAGGTATACACGTTGAAATTGCCTGTTACATAAAGCCTGCTGAATATTGCTGAAGATTTAATTTAATTTCAGAATGGAAAAGTACCTCTTAAAATAACAGAAACAACTGCTGAAATCGAAGAACTCAGATGCAGAATAGAATCTGAGAAGAAATCTCGACAAGATTTAGAGAAAGAGCTTGAACTGCAGGTTAAAAAAAAACCATATTCTATTTTTTCGATATTTATCTACGAGTTCTTTTATAAATAGATCGTGTAACTTTTGATATTATTCGGCAACGACGTAGATTTAAAATAGTTATGTGCATAAAAATGCACGTGACATTTAACGGAATATATTTGATCTTTTTTTTCATACAGATTAGCATGAAATCCGAAATGGAAGTAGCTATGAAGTTATTAGAAAAGGATATACACGAGAAACAGGATACTATAATATCTTTAAGACGACAGCTAGAGGATATCAAATTAATCAACTTGGAAATGTACAAAAAGCTGCAGGTCGTATAACTTGCAACTATTTTATTATAATTTTTTTTTAGTTGTTCGTGATATAGTTTACTTGCATTTTATCTCATTCATTATTTTATTTAAGAAGGAGAAAAGGAAACAAGAAACATATGCTTATTTTACAATTTTATAAATTTAATAATTTTCTTTTAATTAATTAATCTCGTTTCAATAAAAAAAAAAAGAAAATTAATTGAATATAATAAAAAAATATATATTTGATAAATAATATTTCAAATTAAACACACACGACATTTGAATACAGACAAGTGTACTATATCATGAATTAATTTTTCTATATATGTAATTTACCGTTTAGAAAATTTTTTAATAACAGGATTTATTTTTAAATAATAAACGGTTTCATGCAAGACAGATTATTATTACACTATTTAGGCGCTTTTTTGTGGATTTGCTGACAATGGTGGACATTTTTTTTTATTTTACCGGAATCTTTTCTTCTCATTGTCAGAGAGGATTTCGGCGGGCACATACATATATATATATATATATATACACACACATGCGCGAGCACGTAAATTTTTCGTTTTTCTGGACGTGTTTCCCTTATAGGAGTGTGAGCATGAGCTGACACAGAAAGGCGAGATGGTGAGCCGTCTCCACGCGAAGACCAATCAGATCGGCAAGATTCTTAACAACCTCGAGAAGTATAATCATTTGATGAAGGACGGCGAAAGCATGCGGAGCCCCACCACGCCGGGTGGCGTATCGAAATCTATTCTTAATAAGACTAGCCCTACTGTTCCGAGGGGTTGCCCACCCACTGAGATTCCGACCGCCCGGCCGGCGGTCGATCATCAACGTTCTCTTGACGAGCAGCCGGCGACAGCTTCTAATGACAAATTGAAACAGAGTCGTTCTACCTCCGAGATTTCCATGAATAGTTCAACGACCGCGCAGGCTGCGAAAGAATAGAGACAGCCGTCTTACCCTTACACGATTAATTCCACAGCGGATCTCGACACTTCGGATATCGCGGCTATTCAGCGCTGCACGCGAGGCGTACATTTTTTATACGTACACCCAGCAGAGTCGTGCAAAATTACTTTGCCAGATTTCCACTTGTGTTTCGCGCATACCATACTGTCATACACATCTATTCAGTGCCACTTTTGAAGATTAATCGATGTTACGTTGACAAATTGCTGCGTAATTACTGTGATGTAACGAAATGATGTAGCAAGACTTCTCTGAAGCACTGGATCGAGTTGCCGACGCTTTAGTCAGATATGAATTGTTTAGTTGAAGACAATAATTCTTGTAGAAGTTTCCACAACAATGCAATATGAAATACACGTATACACCAATATTTTTTAATTAAAAAATAATTATTATTTATTAATTAAATAATTCTAATTACGACACGGAACGTCTTGAAAAGTTTATCGATTTGTTTGCAATAATATGTAAAGCGAAACAACCATATCTCAGTACAGCAGCTATACGATGTGTAATATACGTTGCTTATTTATTAATGTAATAAAAAAACCTAATAAAAATTATAATGTTATAAATTCAAAAACCTGATACTTTCAAATTAATTAGATGCAAGATAAATTTTATTTATTTATTTATCTTTTTAATTTCAAATTAGAAGTTTTAGAAATCTGTAAATTAAGCCAAGCATTTCGTTACATCATATTTGCAAAAATATTACATATTCTACAAATTAAATATAAATTCTAAGACAATGCGTTGTTCTATTAAACTTCTATTATGCGCCTAATTATTACGGGAGTAATTTACATCACATTGCTATTCCAGGTTTAGAAATTCAGGACAAGCATCATCCTTTTCTTTTTTATATCTGTACTCAATAAATATTTATTTCAGGAGTGCGAAGGCTCACTTAAACATAAAACAGAACTGATTACAAAGCTGGAAACTAAAACACTGTCGATGAGCGAGACCATCCAGAAAATGGATGAGAAGTATGTTTTATTTATCTTTCATTAGTGTTAATTAACTTATAAGTGCAATTTCATTACACACGCGGACTCGGGATTTAAAATGTGCGCGGGGGTAGTTTACAATATAACTAATGCGAAAGAACATGTTGTGTTATATTATCTCGCGTTTTTATGCTAAGGCGTTAACACTTTTTATCTGTTAGCCATCTTATCTGAATAATTACCACTTCACGTGCAAAAATATATTGATAATTAAACTTTCCCGATAAGGAATACCACAAATTTCTAACGTAGGATTTCTATATTATGAGTCAGGTGATGAAATTAGTTTGATCAATATTGTTTTATTTGATTAAGGCCATTGACATTTTTTGCAGGATGCAATCACGCAGGAATAATACAAATATTACATTTTTATTCCATTTGCAAAAAGACATACGTGTATATTTTAGAAAACGGCTCTAAATTGATTATCAATAAATTGTTTTTTTTTTATTTTAAAATATTTTTTCCTCCGATAATTATATTTTTATGTATAAAAGAACTTTATTTTCTTAAAAATAATGAAAATCTCTACATTATCGAACTATTTTAGTAAGCATTATTTACGTACAAATAGAGTTCTTGTGATAAGATTTTCATAAGCTGTCGTTACAAAAAATTTCCGATATGCGAATAATCATATTAATGTTTAAATAAAAAAAATACGCGCAAATAAATAAACAGCTCTAGACTAGAGACTATTTATTTTTTACTTAAACGGTCGCGAACGTGATCGGATTCAGATAGAACAGATTAAAGACTCAAAGTTCTAAGATCGAACAATCTTATCGCCACTGAGATATTGACAAATTTTACTAAATAGCTAAATAACTATCTATCGTATACGTAGCTGATAATATCGACACGACATATTTTCAAGTTTCTTGCAATAATCAATAAATTCATACATCATTATATAATTATATTAATAAAATTCATTAATGCTGTCGAACAAGGGGAAAGTAACATTACTAAGCAACTCTGATTTCTCCATCTTATTTTTATCACTTCTTCATGCCCCAGATAAACAAAAATCAACTTTTCATTATTAAAGAATTCTCTCTTACTTGCTATTATTTTAAAGGAGATATAAATTTCTCTATTTTTCTTCATCTTTACATTAAAGATGAGCGACTTATTTTTAATCGCGTTTAAGGAACTAACTCTCGTTTATACTTCATCGAATCATTCTCTTTCATTTAATGGTCATGCATAAAAATGACTGCTTCGAGAAAACAATTACGCTGTTGACATCTGTAGTCGGTACATTTGTCCGTGCGTTTTTTTTTTTTTTTCAACACGGTAGCGTTACCTCCTTGTTGGAAATAAAACGTTCGATGGTGATTAATTAAATGTGCCATATCCATATTACTGATATACTTACGTACTTGTATAAGCGCAATAGAAATTATAACGCACTCTGACTCTACGTGTGCTTGTACCAACACTTCGAAAATAAATTTATGATGGAAGAGAGCGTGAGTTTGTTTATTCCAGAGTTTTCACTGATTAAGTAATAAGACACGTCACAATTTAATAAAAATTTTTGTAAGTCGCCAAATAAAAATCTTTCCTCATTGATTCTTGCACGCATGTATAATCATTAATTATATGATAATATCTTGCGAGGTAAGTTATTGTTACAGTTACCGTATTATTAAATAAATTTTAAATTATATAAACAATTTTTGTTAATTTACTAAATTTATTTGTACGCGCGCGAAAGTATAATGTACTGTCAATTATGACAAGCATAATTAAAAGTTCTGGATTGGCACTTTTTAAATCTCATTTTGATACATGATCATATTTATATTAAATTCATTAACATTTGATTTTGTTTTGCGTAAATTTCCATTCTCTTACATCTTGTATAATGCGACACAAAATAGTTCCTTAAATGCGCTTTTCGGGAATACTCTTTTTACTTTTTCTTTTAACATTTATCCTCATAAGATTCTTAATTAAATAATGAATACATATCTTTAAGTAAGTTTTCCCAATTCAACGGTGTGCGTAACATAAATAAATTATTTATGAAGAGAAATATGTATATCTTATCGGATATTTTTATTTTAAGCAAATAGGGTCATCGTTTTAGGTACGACTGTCGTTACACTCACATTTTGAAACTCGTGAAACTAATCTCAAATCGAGTTAACGAACGCCGAACCGATCGAATGAAATAGTTTCTGGCGGTGTGGACACGAGTTTTATGTCTTCGACGTTTAAGTACCGCCGATTTGACTTAATCAGGTGCAAGGAGATGGATGGTGTCAGATCGGGGGCAGAGGAGAAGGTGAGGATCCTGGGCGCCGAGGCTGCCGAGCGGGAAGCGCGGACGAATGGGGTCGAGAGGGAATTGCGACTTGAACGCGAGTGGAGAACCTCCTTACAGGAAACATCGATCTGTAACACGGAGAAGATCTCTCAATTACATCAAGAGATCGATCAGTTGAAACGGGTGTCCGAGGTACGTATCCACGTGCGATCTGTATTGCCTTTTAAGCGTACCCGCGACGAATAAATCTCACGATATCGCCGTTATCGTCGCGTCGACTTGTAAGCTCAGACAACGGCGAGCCTCACGGAAACAGCGATCCGATCTTTCTATTTAAATCCCATCCCCGAAACCTGGATTATAACCCCGTACCTAATTCAATTCGCACGCCGTTGCGAAGATTTATCCGCCTTTCGATAATAGAACCGACAGTAAGTACGACGGTACCGTCGTCCCGAAATAGATTAATGAAATTTATTTCAACCACTGGATTTTCAATTCTGTGCAAATTTCCGAAACGTGTTGCGAACGTGGTCGGCAGTTTTATAATAAAAACGAGTCAATTTTTAATATTTTTTCTTTTTTTTAAATATTTTATTTTAGCGCAAGTCTGTGACGTCCACTGGGGGATATTTAAGCGTAACGATCATAATTAATAAACGGAGTATAAAAATATATAACTTACAGCGTGGAATACAGATTAAAAAATTAATGTACTTAAGTTGTTGTAAAGTAAAATAAGATTTTCTGAAAGTACAAATTTAAAAGTACCAGAGCACATTCATATTTAAACAGATACGAAAACAATTTTCTCTTTTTTTTTTTTTCAATTTGAAAGGATTAATTAATTAAAGTGACAAAACAATATGTTTAAATAGAATAAAGTTTACATTACCCAGTAACATTTTGCATGTATATACCTTTGATCGATTTTAATTATCATATTAATCACGCCAATGGACACACATTTGCATTTATGCTACATCCGCGCTCGAGGTGCATCTTAGCAGTCAATTGATTCGCCCTTAATCGCAGCAATGGACGAATGAATGTATATACGTCGGATAATCACGATTATGGTTGTTCCAGAGGTACTTGACGCTGCAAGAGGAGTATTATGCCCTGAAGGAGGTATGCAGCGAGCAGGAACGAACTCTGGAGGAACTTGGGGGACAATTGAGCACGGCCAAATTAGCGGCGGTTGAACTGCGCGAGGCCGCTGACAACGCTCAGCAGCAGCAGCAGCAGCAGCAGTCGGCACTGCAAGAGGGCTCGGTAACCTGGGCAAATGATCGGATGGTCACCCAATGCAAGGGGTGCAGCCGTGAGTTCAACATGACTCGTCGCAAGGTAATCAAACTTTTTAATTGCTCTCACGCCTTCGTAACTTTCCTCTCCCGCTCTCTTTCTCTCTATCTCTGCCTCTATTTTCATCCCCCTTTCTCTCTCTCTCTCTCTCTCTCTCTCTCTCTCTCTCTCTCTCTCTCTCTCTCTCTCTCTCTCTTTCTCTCTCTAACTTTCCGCCTCAACTCTCAGTTTCTCCAGCTTCTTCCCTGAAACCTACCCCCGCCCGCACCCTCTTTCGCCTATCCGATCTATTCGCAGAGACGACGGTTCGCGCACGAGGAGAACTCGGCTGAAAGCGCGGCGCGCCGTACGTAATTGTTCAATTATCCCCGCTGTTCGGGAAATTACTGCTTACCCTGATGCGGATTCCGGCCGTCGGACTCGACGGAAGAGACAAGCCGGAGTAAGTGCGCGCTAAATGACCAGGATCGCTCAGGTCGTGACGGGGCAGACTTGGCATCGCAATGGGATACGCTTACCCTCGACGGAGATCTGATGGCGTATACGGGGCCGGAGCGCTCGTCAGGTCGTCAGGATTTCTCGAGATCGAAATCGCTCCTCGCGCGCAACAACTTTGATGCACGACAGTCGTATTATTAGAGATAGCGGGCTATCGCGTTGCCTGGGCCGGCAATTACACTTAAAGGCTTTCGTTTACCTAACTTCCCCCTTTATTAAATCGCGATAGGCCGTAATGAGGGCCGGAATTTGCGGATAGATAAGAGCCGGCTGAGGGATTACCGGCTTAAACAAGTTCTCGAGCGGCAGTTGTTAAGCACCTGCCGTGAGAATACGGTAGGCCGTACGTCCGCAACGCTTTTTAATTTTCTCATTAGGGAGTGAAGAGACGTGTCGCGTTACATCGCTTAAGCGGGCCGCGAGAAACCAGGCTCGATGGAAACTCCTCACGCCGACTCGCTTCTAATTTTTCGACCGCGAAATCACGCGTGCCGGCACGACGGAGCCCGCTTAAAGTATTCCGCGCGGAGATCTTGATCGTTCCGTAAGCTGCCGTTGCGTGCATCGATAAGAGAAGGGCGCCAACCGCAAGCGAGCGTATTCGTGCATTCGTCATACGGATAAATTTTGCAAGCTGAATCCATGGCGGTCGAAGAGCTTATCGAAATCGCTCGTCGTCAAACATGAATGAATAAATAATATATAAATTAACCGGAATTGACTGTGAAGTACTTTAAATCGTCACGGAATACATAAGTCGCGAATAATTCGAAAATAATATACCGTGACACCTCTCGTCGAGTCATTAACATTTAATCTTGCATGTTCGTGCAAGCGGTGCCCGTGTTTCTGGCTGTCGCCAACGAAAATCTTTTAAACTAGGGACCAAGTTTCTTTCAGGACGTCCAATTGCATTATTTGCACCATCATCCGACATACATTCGTGATTACGCGTCGTGCATGCATGGCCCGCATGCATATTCAGTCGGCAGGGTGATAGAGACGTTGCTCGCCCCATAAAATACATTAGACCGTATTCTCTTCTTTGCTTTACGTAGCCGTCGGTTCAAGGAATATACGTTGGTGCCCGCGCGCGAGAGGACGGGCTACGGAGAGGGTCGAAAGGAGGACGCAGGAAAGGGTGGTAAGTTATTGCATAATAACAAGGCAGTGCTCGGGTATCCTTGTTACTCATTTTTCGCCCGGTAGGTGTATTACCATACTGTTTAATATAGAATAGGCCACCCATAGCACGACTAGCTGGGTGGGTGGGAATTGTGCCAGTGGGCAAGACGTTAGAAGGTGCACAACGGCGAAGCCCGATGAAAGAAGGCGCGATACCTTCGAAAAGTACGGGCTCGTTTGCGGGGAGAGAAGAAAAAAAAAAAAAAAATGCGACGTAGCCGCGAGCTTTCGCGCGAGAAAAAGTGGGCGAAACAATGAATCTCACGTTGCGATTCACGTTGCTCGGCGCAGTTGACCATGATTAAGGCACGGTAAACTGCATATCTGGGTTTCCGTTTTAAATGCACGGCGCTTCGCGGTGGGTCGCACGACACGCTGGAGATTTCTTTCTACGCGCACTTGACACAATTCCCGCGGATTGTGCGAAATTTTGATTCCGCAGCGGGGATGCTAACGAGACCGAGGGCAAAACTTTTCCCCCGTATATCTTACGCCCCGCCGGGCGCTTTAATTTGCTGCCGGTAATAGCAAATTGCGACTGCCAAGTTTCATTTTGTAACAGCATTTAAACATTATGTAACGAATGCAGTTTGAGCTGAGTCAATAGTTTAATGTGCAAAACGTGGATATTAATTTGAACCCGCCCTGTTGATATGCATCCTAACACCGCACACTTATACTTTATTAATTAAAGTACCATAACGATAATATATTAAGATTTCAACGCGTCAATCTACTCCGCTTAATTTTATTCGGTTAACTTAATCACCGATTATGAAACTGACAAAGTAATTGAAAAAAATAAAAAATAAAAAAACCTAAATGGACTTTTTGTCCGTCATTTTATTCACGAAGATAAATAAGCGTGCAATGGAATTTGCGTCTTCTTAACTCTTAACTTTAGAGACGAAAACTCATTTCCTTGCTCATGCGATTGCATAAAAGTGAGTTTCCCCGATGTTACGCGCTACAAAGGCGAGCGAGGTAAGCCGCGAGACGGTCTCCTCGGTTCACCAAGATTTTCGCGTCCGCGCCAAGAGTCGTCCCGCGAGAAATTTATAGATCGCTACGGTCGATCATTTGCTCGACAGTATCTCTCGGATCTGATCGCAGACTGATTTATTCGTCTTAGGAAGTATCTGTAAGTAGGTATCTATCACGTTTAAGATAAGGCGTAGTTGAGGCACGCCGGTTACGGAGTTGCGGGCACCAATCTACTGCGTTTCGGTCGTAAGTCATGATGACGGTTCAATAATTAACTTCGCGAGGAAATCGGTTATCGGGACGATATTATTCGGGCTCTTACTTCCCGGTAATAACCGGGCAACCCCTCGTACTCTCTTTCTCTCTCTCTCTTACTACTTCACGGTAAGGAGAAAACGACGATCCGACCGTCTCACTCGGGGGATTCAATTTAGATGTAAAATTTAGAATCGTCACCTCGATTACGCTTCTCTTTTGGCTCCTTAAGTACGCGAAAACCACGTTATTATAATAGACCGCCGGTAATGGCTCGAAAATAAAGATTACCGGGATAATACGAAAACGGGGGCGCGAGTAGAAGCCGCGAAATGAAACGCAGGGATAGGGAACTCTCTCTCGTCGCGACTTGCAAATTTGTACGGATTTCCCGTGTGATAAATCGACGATAAATTCCTCGCAGTAGTTCCTGCGCGAATAAAAATGATATCATTAAAAGAAAATACTGAATATAATATGACATAATAGGAAGCACTGTGTTTAGTTATCAGCTCTTTCTGCTTTCCATTTTATCCTCAGCATCTCGGTGATTTTAAAGAAGATTGCGAGAATGCGATTCAGAATACTCTGCATAATCGATGCGATTAACACGAATTCGTTTCTCCTGTTTGTCCCCTATTTCCACTATTTCTCGTTTATCACTTTCAGCAGCTTGTGCCACTCAGTCCCTGTTACGTGTCCGTCTATACTCTAACAATCTAACGACTCTCACATGGAAATGACCTGTGCAAGAAACACCGCAAAAAAGTATTAAGCGCTCTCTTACCTGAAGTTGACGCGCGGACAATAGTATCCCCACTGCCGAGTGCAAAAAGCTCCGGCCGTTGTCCGCGTGCCAGCTTCAGGTACGGGCATGCACTTTTTTCTGACCCGTACGTAACGAGCACACGTAATCCGTAACTGCGAACTACGCTACAGCGCTTTTTTACTTTTTAACGTGTAGACCTGAGGCGGGCGAACTCATCGCCATTACATGCCACGAAGTTATGATTGGTTTGGACGTTTTCCCCTCTAAATTCCTAAACCGCATCTACAAGATTTAAAACGCGCTGCGTTTACATTGCCTCCGAGAAAATCGAGATATCCGGTAAATTATAAATTGTCGATTTTCATCCGGAGCGGAATTAGTTTAGTCCAACGGTCAGAATTGAACGTCAGTTCGTCGCATTATCAATTTAGCAATTTCGGCGAACGTTTAGAAATAAATTGTAAATGCAATAAAGCTTGTCATGTTTAAAATTTGAGTTTTTTAAGGATTTTTACGCGGACGGCTTTATGGATATTTTATATTTATTTGAATACACAATTGAATAAATATAATTATACATTCGTATTTTTATATATTTAATGCGTCCGCTACACTGCGGTATAAATAAATAAATATTGTTAAAATATCAATTTTTGCGAAAACAAATATATCGCATTCTCTATTAAACTTTATATTAATAATGCAATATACTTGTTTTTTTTTTAATCGATGAAAGTAGGCTTAAAAATTGATATAAACTAATGGTAAATATTTGTGGACATTGTTTCTGTTGCAGCATCACTGTCGGAATTGCGGGAACATTTTCTGTAACGCCTGCAGTGACAATACTACAGTCTTGCCGAACTCAGCGAAACCGGTACGCGTTTGTGACGAATGCTATGTGTTTCTGGTTAGCCGTTACTCTGTAGCGCGTTAATAATCCGCGTCCCATTGTTTCTTTTCGAAACAAATTGCATCCCTAGGATTTCAGTTCAATGCAAAAATTTCGAAAAGAAAGGAAAGCGAGGCGGGACAAAGAAAGAATGGAAAGGTAGCGAAATTTATTCGCAGATGCAATTTACAAATCTGTACGCTTTACGTAATACGTTAACATTTATTTCAAGTTGATCGTATAATATGGACGTTAATGATGGACTAATTAATCGACGATAAGCAATATTTTGTTCTACGTTGAATTATTTTTGTTTTGTTTTTTAACGCAAAATACTCCCATGATATTTTAGAATTTATACGCAATAGAGAGAGGAGAAAAATATTCAGCTAATCAAATTTTGTTATTATAAGAGAGCAGCGTTTCTAATGAATTTTGTTAAAAAAAAACACATATAATAATTGATAAGACTACATGCAGCCGATAGAATTTATTTTCTCGAAGTATATTTTATTTTGTCATAGAGAAAGGTTTGTTTCATTCCATTGCATTGCAATTACGATTATTTCATCGGTGTCATGAATGACAAGAGTTCAACCAAATTGATTAGAAATGTTTGCGAGTTCAACGGCTACGAATTCAACGTTACACATTGCTTTTAGTGCGGTTTCGATCGTAATTGCAATCGCTCGTTATGCTCAACTTGAGTAGAGTAAGATCGACGAGTAAGAGCGGCACGATTGTGCTTTGAATTCGATTTATGAAGTCTCGAGATGAAGTGTCCAAGAAAAAAAACAAAAATAAAAACGCGTGCCTGTACAACGATATTTTTAAAATGTTCTATACTGTCTAAAAAGAGATATACTTAAATAAATAAAATGGTTTTCTAAAAAAAAAATTAACGTTACTTTTTATCCTAATGTGTTTTTAACATTGTGTAAACAGAAACTTAGAATATTTGGAGGAAGCGAGAAGCAGACGTAAATTACACCGTTGTTGCAGTCCTTCGTGGACTATTTATAAAAATTTTCTTTAACTGAGGAGAAATTGATTAAAAACGGTACGTGACCAGCGAGAAGGGTCTTTGACAATCTTGTGCAGGTGCACCTCAGACGTCTTAATGTTCCGGAAAACCGCAATAATTAATTAAATGTACCTGAGACTGACAGACTCACAGCTATAATTTCTCGGCTATGTTTCAAAAACGAAGATCATAATTTCTATTAAAGGTAATAAATTTTTCTTCGTACAGTTCAAACTGTATTATTTTATCAAAAACTTCTGAAATCTTTCAAAAGCCACGGCGCGACTAACCAGGACAATTATTTTCACATTTTCTTGAAATAATTTTCGTAGCAACGGTTTAACGATTGGAAGCAGAGCGACTCTGATTTATCCGTCTAAGTTTGATCGTAACGACGACTCTTTAGGAAATATTAGCAAACAAGGTAAAGGAGAATGACTTCTTTTAACACGAAAGCGATTCGAAGAAAGAAAGCGGCGGCCATAACGTGTAATCTGGCTGCCGAACGTAAATCTGTTCCTCAGGTGCATATGCCGGTCTCTCTAATCTCTACAATAGGAGCCACACGCCATCCCCATCGACTTCTCCAGCGCTGGGAAAGCAGTAAAACAGTCCGGTTGCCTTCCATCGCGCCGCGCCGTTCTTATCCTTTTCAGACGTTAACAATGCCTACCACTACGATTCCGGGGGCTGTATAAAGCCCACCGAGGAAGGCCGTGTCTGTGCGCTTGTGCAATATCCGCGCGAGCACGGTGTTAAGGGAGTTAAGGGTGTCGTGTTACATGTATGCTCCGCGGGTACTCGCGCCGCCCGACTGCGGTAAGTTTCTGGCGGGTGGTTGTAAGCCGCGGCGGGACTGCCCTCGTAGGCCAACTTGTCGGATATCTACGACTTTCGAAAGCTCGTTAGCCGCGAGCGTGCACGCTTAAACGGCCGCTAAATTGAAATCGATCCTCGGCCGCTACCGCATCGATCGCCGCGGCCCCGACGATTGGCGCAAATATATCCGCTTCCATCTGCCCGGTGTGTAGCCGCGATGGAGTGCCTAGCACAAGGGTGCACGCGACAATTGCACCCGAATGAGTTCGGTCACACTCTCGTCGCCGGTTCTCCAAAGCGGCCGCGAAACGAAGATAGGTTCGAGCGGAAGATCGAATTTTGCCCGTGCGATAGCATTTAAATTACCAAGCACGTACCCGGCCAGTTATCGCGAAAGATACGACCAAATCGCATATTGTTTCGATTATTACTATTTAAATGATTTATGACGCAAATTTTTATACTCCCCCGCGGAATGCCGTGAGCTATTTCGCATTTCTAAACAACAGTCCGCGGGACGTGATCAAGTTACGGCAGTACCTCCCGCTCGGAACGTCGCGCGTTATAAGTGAAAACGGACGTACGCCACCGTGATCGCGAATCGTTTGCGCGAATCAACCTGACGAAAGAGAATATTTTCACCAGACACCTCTGTAAACTCGAGATTACGCCTCGCCGTTCGTTCCGAAGTGACGAGTCGGCGGTACGATCGCAGGAATAAAATAATGCGCTATGTTACGAAGCATTAATGATGGCATGGCGTGTTTCACAGGTCGTGGCGCGCGGTGCCAAGATCATGAAGGTAAAGTTGCTTTTACAGTGGAATCACTGACACGCAAAGTGGCCCGGTCGCGCGCTCTTATTATCGCATGTCTTTGTCAGAAAAATTGACTGGCCGCTCATCCTTCACGATACCAAGTCGACAAGTGGCAATTCGTGTCACGGCTCGGGGAGATGTTTACATTAAGAGTCCTCGATATCCCGGACTTATCAAGACGTTTCAAATTACGACGATAAAAGCAGTGGATTCGAAGCGAACGCTCGCACACATTTCGCTCTACACACAACGCATCAATTATTTCTTCAATTATTCCACCTTTTTGCGTCCATAAATGATCTGTTTCACGCGTAAATTATTACGCGCAAATAGGGCTACCGGTAAAATTCCAAGCGAGCGCTCGCGCGACGTCAAATTGAAAATTTCAATCTCGTTAGGCTCACGAACGGAATATTTTCTCAAGCCGCAGTCGAGGAGCGGAGGGAGAAGCACCTCGGCGCGTTCACCACATGCCTACGGGAATCGCATGCATGTAATAAGCGAAAACAATTGTACGTAATGGTGCTGAACCGGAGGTGCGATTCCATCAAGTGGCACGCGTGCTCGAAATAGTATCCGTGGCGGGCATGAATTATCACGCGAGCCACTTCCATCGCGATTCTTCAAAGTATAAATCGTTAAAAAGGATCGCCACGTTTTCTATGCCGCAAGGTGTCTTTTCCGATTTCGGTGTTTATTTACTGTTTAGCGCTTGTTGATCCGCTTCCTGTCCAGATAAAACGCTATCGTGTGCATCGAGACGCGCAGCGGCACGCAATCATGCAAAAACAAAAATTTTCTGCCACGATCGAGCGCATGGAAACCTCGAGAGGAGATTTTTACTGCATGAGCGTGCATCGCGAATCGGCCCGGCAAAAATGGTGACAAAAAAAAACTATATGGATATGAAGGAAAAAAAAAAGCAATATTGCATGCGTATAGCGCTACGGGTGGTAAAGTGAACAATTCGCTGATGCATCGAAGCGCAGAAAGTTACGAGAAGCAGCGAAAACAAATGATTGTTTTCCGTAACAGTGCGTCGATAAACTGCTTTGTATTTTATCGATCGTTGTTCTGCATTCGGTTCAATACTTGTGGAAGTTCAATGATTTCTTTAATAACACGCGTATCTCAATCGATCTGTTTGTTGGGCGTATAAAATTAGAAATTGCCACTGCAAAGCTAATAGAAATAGCCTATTTGTCCAGAAAATAGAATAAAAATCAAACGGCAGGTTGTCTGGGATTTGCGAAAAAAAAAAAACAAAAAAAAACTTGGGACGTGCAAGTAAAAAAAATTTAATCCAATATTTAGTTTATATTAATTAAGTATTTACGTGTTAAATATTTTAAATAAGACACTTAAATTTTATGCAAAAAAGTCAACGACACAAAATTAAATTCGTATAAAATATTCTCGGTTATTAATAAATTAAGAGAATTAACGCGATGCATATTAATCGTGTCGAGAACTTTATTTTAAATCTCATCTTTATCAAATTTGCAAGTTTTAATATTAAGCACAAGCATTCGATTAACAATTTTCTCTGTCTCAAGAGAAGACATATTTTCAATTCAAAGTAATCTCAATATTTTTCCAATTTTCTCAGAGAGATAATAACAAGATTGTTATGTGCTTCTTGCACTTCCTGCATGTATGACTGCATGTACAGTGGCTCATCTTCGACGGGCGCGTGTGCGTGTAAAACGCAATTGCGTCGGGTTCGCGCTTTGTCGCTCGGGTTTGAATCGCGCTTGATAGTAAACAGTGATATCTCCGCGTTTCCTGGTTCGCTTGGGCTCACCACGAACGACGAGTTTTCGCGTAAGTTCTGCGAGCGAGGCAGCACGCAGGCGCCCGCGTGGTTGGCGGCAAAGCGGAACCGCGTCGCGACGCCGAGCGTCGCGGCGCCCGGCGTATACTCCTCAGTTGACGTAGCCGCGTCGCCGACGTAGCAACATGCTCCCCGTTCTCGCGATCCCGGTGTTCTGCGTCGCGACATGGGTATCCGCGCTGAACGATCCGTCATCAGGTAAAACAAAATCACCGAACATCTCCCGGCAGACGCACCACTTCCTCTGCACCGCTCTGCACGATCCGTAACGGCGTTATGCACCTTGCGCAATTATGCAATTATATTTACCCTTCTACCTTTATATTAACCCTCCGACAAACTCCACCCCAGCCAAGGCTAGCCTAATTGAGAAGATACGCGGTTGACGATCGCCCGTGATCGAAGGGCTATCAGCGATCGAGATCCCCGTTCGAGACATGGAAATAAAAGGGTGGCTCGTTGCATCGTTTTTATGACTTTTCCGCACGAGGTCTGGGTATTTAACCGCGCGTGTTCTCTCTTGCTTTTCCTCCCTTTCCTGGATCTTTCCTTTGAGAAAACTTTACGATCGGCTTTTACGATTGCGGTTTGTTTATTACGCGGATGATAAAAGTCAGTAGGTGATTACGAGCCGGCCGTAATTTAAGCCAACGAGATTACCCGCGATCGAGTCACCTATCCCGCTGTATCGTTTCGCGTCACGTCGCTTTGTCGCCAGTCGCTCTATCCGATCTCCCGCGGGAACGATCGTAATGCGGTATCGCGAAGCGAGTTTATGTTACTTCGTTGATCGCGATCGTAGGGCGATACGCCGTTGCGATCGTAAAAGTCCCCCCCGCGACGAGTCTGCAACCGCGACGCATGTCAGCCGCGGGAAGCCCTCCGCTCAATTTTCTTCACTGCGGCGTTGATCTTTCGAGTCAAACATCGCTGATTGGAACGAGGAGTTTCCCGCACGCCCGAAAGTTTTCCCCGCATCGATTGCAATCGCGGACACCAGCCAGCTAGTATCTGCCCTAAATAGTAAACGGGAGTAACCCCCCGAAGAAGTGGGTGCATTCAAATGGGAACGCGTAGAATCGGCGTCGTGCCATCTCCGTTTTTGTTTCATTTCTCGGCGCGCGCGTCGGTCCTTCTTTTTCCACTCCTTTCTCGGGCGCGCCAACCCTTTCGCTCGTCCCCATGGCGCATCGTGGCAAATACAAATTATCACGGCGGAAGTTAGTCCAGCCGGGCACCCCCTTATCCCTTCGCGTGATAATAATTACTCTCTCTTTCTCGGCCGGTCGGCTGGGAAATGGGTTCTTTAGTCGTCGGCTGGGACACCGTCACAGATCGCGCCCGGCGATGGTTGGTTTACTCGCGCCTTGGGCGCGATTACTCGCACGTCTCTCGCGATGGCCGAGACAAACGGCAGAAATTTAAAGGGAACGGTAATCGCGAGATTTCCGGGCCCTGGCGGCACCGTGACACCGCCACCGCGTCGGCACGTGGTACGCCAGCGGGATTAGGTGCCAGTGAAATACGCCGGCGCCATTATACGCGCTCCGCGCCGTAATCGCGCGGGCTAATGACTTAACGTCGAATTATCACGCCGTCGGCCGAAGGCTCCGTAAATCCACTTGGTCTCGCCCGCCCATTAATTGCCCACCTCTTACCGCCCCGAATTAGTCCCGCATTAGTTGCGAGTCTCGGGGCGGCGTCGGCCGAACGAGAGGGCCGCTCGACAGTTTTTAATCCGTGATCTCGGACCGCGTCACGTCGCGTTTCGATAGCCCCGTAATAAACACACGCTCCCTTAAATCTAATCGTCACGTCAACTACTTACGCCGAAATGCCCCCAGCGAGAAGATGAAAGCTTCGCGCGCATGCAGCCAGAGATTGTGACTTACGATTTTTTAAATTTCCTGCCGGCCCTGATTCACGCATGACGCGACAAAATTTTATCGCTCGTAAATGAAACGAACAGTTCAGGTTTAAGTGTCTATTTTATGCATTCTACGCATTAACGCAACTCTTCCATCTTATTCGAGCAATATTTCGCGCGAGCTTAATACTACGAATGCTTAAAAACGGTTTCGATCTCGTCTTTTTATTTTATTTTTTTTTAATACGTATTTCAGTTTTGACCGAATTAAGTTCGACATTTGATTTAACTTATATATGTATCATATATCTCTAAAAAAAATGTTTATATTTAGAAAAATAAATAACAAAAAAAAATATAGTTAAAATATTGAGAACTTTAACAATTAAAAAAATTAAATTTTCTTTTCTATTGCTGCATGCAGCTGTAATACAATTTTTTATTACGAGCAAACAATTTCCGTTAACGAAGTGATCAAAATTAATCACAAATTACCCCGGATTTCATAGAGACCGCATCCGATCGATTGTACAGACATTTATATGATCACACTTATCGCGTTATTAAATGTGCGGCGTTATGTATATTTAGCTGTTTATTACACTACTTTCATTTACAGCTTAAATTGATCGTGCAGATCTGTTATTTTATGGTAATCCCTAAAATGAGCAACTCGGTAATGAAAATGCTTAATTAATAACTGAAACGAGTAACCCTTAAAGGCGAAACGTCAATTCACCGAACGAGCAATTTGATTTGTAAAGTACATAACTCAAGTAAGCAGAACAATTATCGCACGTTTTCTATTTCGAGGTGATAGCTGAAGACACATGATTGACGCACGGGTTATATTTTATTCATTCCGGAAGCGGTTTACATCTGCTATAAGTGTCTTCTTTTATTACTATTGCTTTTATTAATACGTAACACAATTTTCATTAAATTAATGAACAGTGACTCATTAATAAATCTAAAGCCGATTTTATTTTTACTAAAGTTATATAACTTAATGAAAAATTATTTATGTAGAATTCGATATTTTCATGACAAAAATTGTTCAGTTAAGTGAATCGTATTCGCGACGTTATAAGATTTTGTGAAATTTATTTTTGATTAATTTGAGATACTTAATTAAGTAAAATATTAAAGATTTGATTATAAAACATCAATATGAAAAATAATATTGTTATAATACTTTCCAGAAAGATAAATCTAAAAATGCATATGAAATGCGTATGGAAATTATTATATATCTGTTTGCTCTTTTTTTCTTACATTCATATATGAAGTATAATAATGCATTACATATGGCATGCATAGAGATGACGTCCACGCCACTGAATAATTTTTATGAAAATATCACGCGACGACTGAAATATGAAACTCAATCCCGAAGTGCGTATAATTCCTATGTCTTCCAAAGTATCCTGAGAGTTCTCAGCACGGTGAAACGGTCTTTGTTAATAGCATATCACGCCAAGTAATTAATTGCGGGAGTCTGTGATTGGTAAATCGTGTGATATTTGCCAGTGTGATTTTGCATTTGATTGCACCTAATTCGCAAACAGCAAACCACTGTCGGCACACCCCCGTGTGTTTGCACGCAGAATCGGTATTAAACTGGCAATTCCGTGCCTTGCGCTCTGAAATCTCCGTAGTAGCGAAATACGAACGCGCGTACGTTAGATAAATATGCGCAATACATGCACACAGATGCATATACACGCGCACGATTTTGCACATCCTACGTTCACTACGTGTGCGGTTCTCAGTTTTGTTTTTCCGTTTCGCGCACCGCTATTTCTCATGCATCTACCTTTGGCATGAGCAAAGAGGAATGTATAATGACACGCGCACGCGGTCCGCTGCACCAAAATGCATCAACGCTATTTGCCTGCGATAGAAGCGCCTTCGAAAGACGGCAGTAAATTTCGCATTATATTTCTTCTATTTTTGATCCTAAAATGCGCTTTCTTTTTCGCTCGCGATTATGAGATGTAGAATATCAGGATTGAATGCAATGTGCACCGAGTGTTCTCGTCAATAAAATAGTGACGCGATTTGTGGTTTCACGAGGTGTCTTCGTTTGTCAGGAAATACTTGGCCAAATATTACAACATGTATACTGTAGTAGCATTTTTGTTAGAGACTACAAAAGTTTATCTTAAATTTCAACAAGTAAGTTTCGGCGTATAAAGCCTTTTAATTATTTTATCTTCATCCAGTTCGCCATTAAAGTTGAGTGGCGTACTTCTCGAGCGCGGTATTATTTTTGAAGCTGCTTAACTTTTGCGACTTATCATATTTTAGTGCTATTATTAAATGAAGTTTTATTCAAATTATGGAGTAACATGTGAACTTAAATCTTCAATCTACAGCCCAGCTTTTGCACCCTCAAAATTCGTAATATTAGATTTTTTTTTTTATGAAATATAACTACAACTTTGCAAATAATATATTAATGAAACTGAGCGTTAAGAACGATAATATTTTAATATGGCTTTTTAAATGTTTTGTAATCGTGTACTCTAAGAACGCTAGACAATGCGATGATAAGATATACAGTACCTAGGAAACTCATTAGGATAGAGAGCAGCGATACGTTTATGCATTCGCTGCATCGTGATATATCGAGGGCGACTTCAAAGTACAGTTCACAATTAGCTCGGTGCTATCGCAAAATTAATTTCTTTCACGCCCTTGGCGTAGGTGCACGAGCGCGCTCACTCTCCTAAGCTAATGACTTAAACAAGCCGTTGGCCGAGAAAATCCTGCTCCTCTGGTGTGCCTAACAGCGACGTTATCAAATTTATAACATAAGATTGGTTCACGGGATTTATCGTTTTCTCAATCATATAAATATAAATTAAAAATAAAGAAAGCGACGTTCTCACGTGTAATAATAGTATTTTTTTTTTAATTAAAAATTGATAATTAGAAAATTTTTATTTAACGGTACTTTTCAGTCTCACCCGAGGTTCGAATATAAAGAATCAATTTTGAAAAGGAATTTCTCCTTCACGCGTGACTTGTGGGACGGAAATTAACTAGGTGGGTATAAACAGCGCGGTATGCGCGAGAGAATTGAAGACTCACTTTCCTTCATAAACTCGCGCGGGAGTTAGCTTCACGGAGAACCGACGGGGGGTTAAGCGAAACGTTTTCTCGCGGCAAGAATGGAATTGTTAAACAGTGTTTCCGTGCTCGCATGTGCATGTCCCTTCGTGAGAATGCAGGCTAGACACCTGCGAGGTGATACGATCTCACGGCGGGGTCGAGTGGGACACGGCCGCGTAAATTATGGCGGCATTTTGAGCTCGCTACTGCGAATTCACCTAACGACCTTTTAACTTCCTCGCGCTGGCGGATCGTGTTAGCGACGCGAAAGCGTGCTTTTTGACAATGATGAAATGGATTGCACGCACTTCCCTTCCATTGGCTCCCCCGTGTTTGTCTCCTAATTGTCACGCAAGCGACCATTGCACGCGTAGGGCTGCACGTCCCCTACAATCGACTGATGCGTCGGAGGCCGGAACACGGCAAAAATTGGATCATTTCATTGAACAGACGAAAAAAAAAAAAAAAATGCGCAACGTGTTAACGGTAACGTTATTGGGAATCTGGCGAAGCAAACGTTGTCATCGATTTTAATTCAATTTTACGGTTTCGCGACCTTTACGAATGCCTGTTATCGTGATCACTGGTTTTATCCTCATAACGATGTTTGTAACAATATTCGGCCACACAAATAAACGTGCATCCTTCTATCAGCTTCGTATATCATATTTCTTATTGGCTATTTTGTGCACGCATATACTACACGCACCTGCAATATACTTTTAATATGCTTATTAACCCTAATCGGTCCGGTATATGCTCTCGTTATGCTATAGATTTATCAAGAATATGTAATATATAAAATTTCAAATTATTTTATATAAACCACGTCTGTTAAATATTTTTTGTAGTAAAAATGTCTACATTGAATAACGGATTTTATTAATTAAAAGAAATATATTTCATAAAGTCTCGATAATATCTTTTTCCGTGTATTTTAAATTCGACTTAAATTTAAATAATCCATACCTTTATTTAAGATTCATTAAATAGAAATATAAGTATCGAGATGTTTTATATAAATGTGTGACAAGATGACAAAATTCGCCATTTAAAATCAATTAAAAATCAATGGCTTTGATGCTGATGTGCGAGTTCTCGATTTTCCTTTCGCGAATAGAACAGATATATTGCGGACATTAACTGCAATCTGATTGCTCGCGAGCTTAATGTTGCAGATTTTTTTTTCCCCCTCGTATCTTTCCCTTAATCATTTTTTCAATGTCGTGTTCTGAGTCAGATATATGTAATTCTTCATACTCTTTAGATCACGCTAAGCACTTGTGCGTTGCAAAAGTTTCATGGCTAATTAGCGATGATGTATCGTAGATCAACGCTAACGACGTTCGTCGAAAGAAAAAAAAAAGATGATATTTATCATTGCGGCATTTCATCGCCGGCCTACAATATAATATTGCCTCGTAATTTGTCTATTGTATCATTCATCGCGGAAAGGAATGATATATGCAAAAAAATCGTCGATAATGCAGCTGTATTTTTCTCCGCTTTATGAACTTATTAACAGTGAAGCCGACTGTAATTCTCACCGCGCTGATTAACAAAGCATTAATAACTGTGTCGTATATCATACAAATTTATCGCCTGTCCGAACTGAACTCGTCTTCGTGTTCCCGCAGCGCGGTAACTCTTTCGCGAATTAACAATCGTAAATTAACGATCTACCCAGAGAGAGATCTTGACAAATATATCTCTCCTCGTTCCCTCTCCCTTTCTCTTTCTCTCTCGCAAACGCGCGCGCCCGGCTGCACTCGCCATCGCTCCTTCTCGCGCGCAATCAATCACTTTATTTCGTAGGCTGCTCGATGAAAAATCACCGAGGTCGCAATAAATCACAAAACCGAGTTATGAAAGATCCACACGCGCGCTCGGCCGCCGACCGAGACGGCCGCGTGATCGCGATAGCGCTCTCGAAAGCGCGCGCAATCGCGATCCGGATCGTTCAATTTTTTTCTTTTTTTTTATTTTTTATTTTTTCTCACCCCCTGGCAAAGCTGGATTTTTCGAGCGATGGAACAGCGTTCGTGCAACCAGCGCGTGTCTTTACGGTTCTTTTAGTGTCAATACAAAAATTCGTCCGTGTCCCGTTGTGCATGTCAACATTGTGTGTCCCGAATGCAGGCCGTGAGGGATGATCGAGTCGCGAACAAGTTTCACGACGCCGCGCCGCGCATTCACGCCCGAGTGGACTTCGACTGTATCCTCGTCGCCGGCGAGTTATTCCCAAATTGTTGTTGCTCGAGCACAAGCTGGAACTTGCCCGAGCCGCTGCGTCGATTCCGAGTGACGGGTTCGCCTCTGTACCCGGGTTACGACCGGTTTGACAACTCGCTCGGATCCTAATGGCCCCGCGTGGCCCATAGTTCCGTTTGCAAATGAATTTATTCGTGCTAGTTAGACAGCGAGAGAAAGGGCTAGGCAAGACACTTGTTTTCCTCGATATTTCGCAGCATCCGCTGCTGTTTACGCGTTTTCCGCGATGTGCGTTTCGCGCGCGCTTTACTCACGGCGCATTACACCCTTTGCGCGGCAGGGAAGGCATGCGGACGAAGAAAACTCGATTATTCATTCCTAACGCGCTCTAGACCGGCGGACGAGCGCGCCTGTCGCATCTTAAGAAAGTCAGACGCGCGAGGGATGTTTTTACAAGTGGGTCGCCAGCAATAGCGTCGATATAATTGCTCATCCAAACACAACGATTATTTAACGGAGCCATACCGCTCGCCCTCCACCGAGGGATACTCGACCCAGTTCTATTGTCACTTTCCCCTCCCCGGGTAGGATTTCGAATGACAGTTCAGCGGAATCAAAGATTATCTCGAGCACGGAACGACTCCGCTCACGATCGCGGCGCACGATTAGAATCGCTATCGCACCCTTAGAAACCGTAACGTCGAATCGCTCGCCGCCGGTGAGGGTGCAGTTCTCCAGCGTGTCGGCGGACAAGCGGAGGTGGAACCGAAGTATCCAATTAACGGCACTCTTCCCAGGCAAGTGTTTAAACTCGAGTAAAGGCCGAAAACCCGCTGAAATACGAAATTCTCGTGGCCCGATTAACCCCGCTGCGCCGCGAAATCAATGAGTAACGGCGGGAAGAAAGGTGAGCAAACGGTTGGGCGAGCTATTGGGCCGAGACGGGCGGTGGAGGGGAGGGGGAGGGGGAGAACGAGGGTGGACTATATAACTACCCATTATCAACCTCATTAAAGGTACCTACTTGCCCTCCGTGGTCGCTCACCCGACTCGAGCCGAACTCTCAGCTACTGCCAACTCATTCCTGATTCTCGCTGTGCGCGCGCGCGAGCCTGACACGCCAAGTATTTTACAGTCAGTTATTTAACCCCAATTAATTAGTCTATCCGCGTGCCGCCGCAACTTTTCCCCTAGCTACACTCATGCTCCGAGCAATCGTTATACTCGCGCCGCGTGCCGTCCGTATCAGGCTACTTCGTTACAGATTATCACCCCGGCCGCTCGCGAATGGTCCCGCACCTGCTTTATTTTTGTTCCACTTGTCTGTGGATTTCCGGCGCGATCATATTTCACCGCTGTTAATCACGTGCTCGTCGGCGTGACGGAAAATATCGGCGGCAGTAGGTAATGAGATGGGTTTTTCAATTTTCTTTGATCGCTTGTTCAGTCTTATTTTTCTTCTTGTTTCTTTTTCTTTTTAAATTTATATTAGAAATAATTTTATTTTTAGTATGGCAGTATCTTTCCGTTATTCTTAAATACTTTTCCATGCAGATTATTATTGAGAGGCAGAAATAAATGATAATCCGGAGAGATGGCCGAATAAGGTGGCTCGTATAAAGTCTCTCTCATTCAAGTTGGATTATCTCTAACTTTGGTGATTATCTCAAACTATATGAACGAGTTATCCTAAAGGAACCGTATCCCTTTACGATAGACCACTTTCGTACTTTTTTCTCTTTTAAGTTTATGAATATGTTTCAGCGATATTTTGACGAAATTACGGCGACTCGAGATAAATAATTGCAATTTAAAAAAACGTGTCTGCTTAATAAACTGTCAGCTACAATAATACATTTCGAAATGAACAAATCGCATCAATATAACTTTAAAAAAAAAAAAAAACCAAAAAAATCATTGATAGACAGAAAGTAATTGAACATAATTAATCCACAGCGCTTGAAAGCTTAATTTATTTACATGAGGTTATCCTTTGTAAACTACAAATTAATTCATTCGAGATGCGTTTGAAACTATCGAGTCGCGTTGCGGAGAATACAGATGACCGTTGTGTTCGGAATTATTGTCAGCTGGTTAACAAAACATTCGCGGCTACAACGTGAATTACACGTTTGACATGACAATCTATTGTCGCGTACTCGCAATTAACCGCCGATGCAACTCGTTTCTTTCGCGGGCAATAAATTAGTGCCCGTAATTCTGAAAATCAACGGAGGTCCGCCGATGCCGAGACTTGCACCGAGCGCCGTCACCGCGATCGATCACGTCCCGTTTTCTGTCTTTAACGACAACACGGGCGAACGGTTTTGGTTAACGAAGCAAGACGGATTACACGGTAACCAGCGCGCGGAACATTTTCCCTCGTGTCAAGAGCGCGGATAATGAAAAATACTATAAAAAATAGAGCTTTCTCTTCGATCAGCTTCTTAAAAACGTAATTGTCCAAAAGATTTAAACGCGCGTGCATATGTGCGTCGTTCGACCCGCACGTATTAAACGAACTATCGCATTCTTGGAGTCACTTGCATCTCTTTGGTGCTCCTTGAATCGTTTTCGCTCCTAACTTTTGTGCATTTTGTGCGGCCGCGCACACGACTTTACGACATCAACGGTTCCCTTTCTACCTCGCTGCCGATGCCCCATATATTTTGGCCATCGCCTCCTCTTCGCCGTGCTATTTGATTATCGTCATGAAACTCGCCCGGCTATCTCCCGAAACGCCCCCGCTCGCATTTTCTTATTTCTTCCTCTGCGAACGTATGTGGCACTCGAGTCTGAACGGTGTCTCTCACAAATAATCGCAGCCGGCGTTTTCTTCGATCTCGCCCGACCGGCTTCACGATATCCTCGCCCCATTTAATCCTCCGCGATATCCCTGGCCGTACGTGCCGTAGAATACGTACATACGTATACTTCTATACATACGCGTGTGTGTATATACATACAGACATACATATATATATATATATATATATATATATATATATGTATATATATGTATATATATACATATATATATGTGTGTGTATAAAATTGCCATCCGTGACTGCCGGCTCTCTGTCGTTTGGGAATCGAGACGCGCGCGCTACTGAAAGTCTCGCGAAGCATCGCAGTCGTTAGCAGAGGATTCCAAAAGTTTATTCACGAACGTTTCGTGTGGCCGATTTTTTTCGCGTTTTCACGCTCCTCTCTCTTTTCTCCTTGGGACAGTAAAGTTCCGGAGTAATCGCGTGCAGGCGAAGCGTTGACAGTTACTTTTTTATACCGTGGCAGTGGACAATATTTTTTACACCATCCGGTTAACGCGAAAGCAGTCGTTAAAATCCGTTACCTCGTATCTGGAGATGAGGAATTGCACCGCCAAGTCTTTTTTCTAAGGATTACGCATGCCGTTTTGCGCGAGATGGCCTCTCACCGCGTTGTCGTACCGCAAGGGTTTACGTCACGAAGCGCGGTCGCTCTAAATTCTACGGCAGCTTTGTGTCTTGGTGTGTACCTTTCCTTTATTTCTTCAGAAGAAAAAAAAAAAAAAAAAAAAAAAAAAGAACAAGTCCAACCGGAAACGCCTCAACGTTGTGGACGTTTAATATCCTGGCTTAATATTACACGGGGGAGGGGGAAGAAAGTCTTTGTCTTCGTCTCCCATTCTGATTGGTCTACCCGTTCTACTTTACGATCCACCGCAGCTGGCCACAGCTCGTTCTTCAGCGGCAGCTTGGTGTCCCGCGAACGATCGAAATCCCATTTTCCACTGTCACAGACCGTCCACTTTTTCTTGAAACGAGATTTCTGGGCTTGCAAGAGTGCCGTTCTCGTCCTTAAAGTCTAATTTCGTTCGGATATTATGCGACATTGCATTAACAGACGATACCCGCCGGATTTCAATTTATCGCGAAAGAAAACTATTTTTATCCGGGGAGGAGAGTACGTTTTAAGTCTTAATATGTATCGTACTACATAATCGATTTGTCAAATATTTTATATGCGATAATATCCATTATTTGAAAAATACGAAATTAATTTTAAAAAAATTTTGTACTTATATTTTTATAGTAAAATTATTTCCCGAAGTAATAGAAACGTCTCCTGAAATAGTCGTTTTAACGGAAATTACATTAAATGGTATTGTATATCGTTATCCCTTAATTAAATTTCAATTACATTACAAGAGAAATGTCATGTATCTTTTTATAAAGTAACATGCATCTTAATTAAACATATTTCGCAAACGGAATACGTAAGCGACTTATTTGTGAATAGCTGGATATTATTGCTACGCGGAAAGCGACCATTCTCGCGCACAACTACTGCAGTTAATTGCCAAACACTGCCATAAATGCGACATTTATTCAGCCCCAAATCTGAATTCGCGACGCTTTTATGCTGGCCCGCGCGGATAATTAATATTACAGTTACTTGCTTATGACACAATTGAGAAATTCCTTCGAGTACGCTTAATTGATCATTGTTACCCCTTTCGAATAAAATCGTACATTTCGTCCATCGAGTCAAATTTATCAGAAATGATGAAAATCGTCCGCGAGGAAAATAATACCGCCTATTTCGCGTATTTATTCGACATGGTTAATCGCGAATCGGAGTTTCAGAGAAAGAAAACTTTGTAACGTAAATGAAGGTCGACGTGTTCTTCGAACCGGACGTGTCGAAGTAAGGTAGTCCGGCGAGGTTATCACGATCCCCATTATTCGCCAATTAAACTCGTCCGATTATTCACGCAGATCTCCTCCGGAATCTTCGTTCTTACGAGATCGCCACGTGCTCTCTTGGCAAAGCGATCGAAAACCCATTTTCACCGTGTCACCGTTGCCCGTTTCTCCCGAAGCGCAAGACGAGCGTTTCCCGGAGGAGGATGGCGAACAGGAACGTTGGACATGCCTAGAGCCTTGATGTACCCGCAGTAGTCCGTTTCTCGAGTGCCTGTTCGTACGCGACTTGTCACTGATTTGCGTATGTTCAAAGGGCAGGATCTGCGTGCTCGTACCGTCTAATGGGATCCTTTGTGCAAGCATGCGACTGTCGGCCGCAATACATATGCGCTCGTGTAACGCGTCGTACACACCTATAGTAACTCGTTACTCGCGACAGCCTAATGTGTAAAACCGTGTCTCGTTGATATTGAACATCCTTGTGCGGCTCCTTATCAGTTTTACTCTAAATATGTAATGACTTAACAACACGGGTCGCGAATAAAGTGTCGACGGGCTTCGATTTAATTGATCGTACATTTAAATGGCTAATGTATCGATTTCTTTTTTAATCAAAATTACGTAATTTGCTTCGCCTGCATTGATATCGACATTATTCATTTCTCTAAATTTTAATAATAATTTTGGTAAATTATTTAAAAAGCAGTATGCACGATATTGTGGCCAATCTTTAATATAAGGTTACCAGCGCGAAGGCATATACATATAAGACTTTGATTCGCCGAGGGGGTGAAGATGGGGCATAAAAATAGAGGAAAGTGGTAAAGGTACGCGGCACATATGAAAACCGTGGAGAACTCGATGAAATAACCGGAACGTCTGCGTGGCGCCAGCCAGATCCACGTGACGGCATCAAGTTTTCATTCGGTGCGAGATCGCGTGTCACAAATTACCGGTATCGCGGCCTCCCCCTCGCCCACCCGTTAAATCGATTTTCGTTGGACGTTCGGATTTCCCTCGGTCGCGCGCGGGTGGCTGCTGGCTCATCGCACGGTGCGCAATGCGCGCAGGTGCCCTTCCGCCAATGACGGTAAGCCAAACAATGGATGCCTAAAATACACGCCGCTCGAAAGTTCATTCGCGATCGAGGAAATTAAAACGTAGACGTGCCCCGCGCGCGAGCACACATGCGAAGTTCAATTCGCGCATGTTGACGTACGTTAACGGACTTTTACAAATTGTGAAGCGTGACGGGCGGCCTCCCAGAGCTTTCTGCTTTTAATAACATTTCGATACCAGAAAAATAATTTCCCCGGCCTCGTATTCTACGTTATCGCCAAGTTTTATCTGAATCTCAATTTTATATAATTTATTAACAAGTAGGGAAGCTACAATAATAATGAAATATATATATATATATATATATATATATATATGTATCTTTTTTAGCGACTTTTTAATGTAATTGCGATCTAATTTAACGAGACAAGATTTTGAATAGTTATGTCTAAAGTTATTGTAATGCCTGGCAATTCGATGAATTAGATTCACACACAATCTCATATCATTTAGCCAAACTTTCGTCATAACTCTCATCTATCTTAATTTCGACTGCAACTTTGTGTAAGTGAAAACACAGTAAGTTTGATCTGCCAAAAACACTATCCGAATATATCACGTAATTATAACCTATTTTATTTTATTATTTAAATAAATTTATTTGTATAGATACAATCTGGCCATATTATTAAATGTTTTGACTCGTAAACGATAAAGCGATTTGATACGCTATATGGTCATTTATAATATAGTACTTGTGTGCAGCAGAAAATATTATTTTAAAGCTTTTTTTATACAAAGTATAAACAATCGCAATTATTTTCCGTTGGCGATTATGAATAGAAGGTTAATTTAACACGCTTTAATAGTACTCGACGTGTACATAATCAATTCATCAAGTTAATGTTTAATTAAAATTCTAATCTAATCCCCGATATCATTTTCTATATGTGAAGCAACGTAGGGCTCCAATAAGAAAAATATTTAAAAAAAAAGGGATAAATTTTGCAAATACGAGGCATATCTTGCGATTTCAAAATTATTAAATTTAAGTTAACTACTTAAGACGTATAAATAAAAAACGAGTCTATGCTTGCGCGAAGCGTAAGTGCCTGTTAATTGCTATGCACCGATGAGCAAGATTGTTCTCCGGAGGACATTTTTCTCGAGGTAAAAATTCTCAAGACGGAAAAGGATGCCGAACGAGTTTCCTCGCTCCACCTGTTTCCGCAAACTATCTTACCTATTCCGCCGTGGATATAGAAGACACGCTGTCGCTAAATTGTGTTTTAAGCTCAAACTTTACGCCGTTCTCTACCCCGGGATCTTACAGCGCCGTTATCCGTGCTAAGTGCGCCGCCAGGATGTTCCCCTTTACAAATCCCGAACCGGGTGACATCGTACTTATACACACGTATACACAAACGTTTGCCGGCGTGTACACACCCCACGGCGGGCGGACGTTTCTTTGGCGGCGTGACGCGCGGGTATCTGCAGTAATGAGATGCATTAAGTTTCGGTATAGTTCTCCGGCGTGGCGATTAATTATTATTCATATCTACATTACGTCGACGCTTTGACGGTCCCATACATCAATACCTAAATTGGATATTCAGATGTGACCATATTTTGTTACGGATGCACTTTGCAAGCTAATTGCTAATTAAGCTATATTTCACGGTAAGGATATTCGTTCGGCCGTGCATGTAATTTCATTGCGCCGCGCCGCGCATCGTAAATTTTTCACTTCTGGACCGATATTCTCAAACGTGACAGCCAGATTTATTCACCGCTGCTCGCGGCGAGTCGTCGTGCTACGCAGCTTTTGGTGGAAATTACTATTGGCGCGCCTAATCCCGCTTAGAGAAAAATTTTCCCCGGCAACGATGGACTACGAAGTTTTCCGCGCCGTTGCACTTTCGCATTCACGAACGCAATTGGTCGAAACTCTGACAACTTCCCGTTCATTGCTTCAGATCCCCGCGGAATTAGCACTTTGTTAAAGAGTCGGAGAAATTAAAAAGAAAATGAGAGAGCGTTTTCCGCGGAGCGCAGCTACGCGGGGATCCTGCCTTACGGGAATTACACGGAAACGGTTCTGCGGCCTTAAAACTATCTTTTAATACTTCGGAACGGCGTCGTTTGTTCCGCGGCGGTCGTTCGTATGAAACCGCGGCGAATTAATAGAATTTTTAATTAAAATGTGCAGTAATTGTTCTGAGGAGGGAGGAATATATGAGGACGGGCACGCAGCGTCACGAACAACGAAATTGTGTGTTAGATACAAACGCGAGGCGAAGAGAAACACTATGTGGAAAGAGACAACGCGCGGGGGATTTATAGATAGAGAGTTTATTACCTGAATCTGATTACGACAATCGTGGAGGATTTAATCTCGCGACAATTTCGTCGCTGTAGGTGCATCATTTAAATTTGAATACGTTGTTACGACCGTTCGCCGGTCGCGTTATGCTTACATACCATTGTCTAAGCGTCCATTTTATTTTTGTTCTATTCTAATGTCAGATACGATTTTGTCTCGGTTAGAAAAGCTGCTTTCCTCTCGGTGAATAATTAAAGAAGCGAATAAAAATATTAGCGGCTGTCCTTCCGTGAACAAATTGCCTTCTCAAAAATACTTGACGTTATTGGTACACCCCTCTTTGTATCGCGAATGCGTTTATATCCTCTCGAATGTACGAAATATCAATATCCCGCATTCAATTTCGCAGATGCAGTCGCAATAAAATTATTATGGGAATAATTTTCGTTCGATCTCGTTTTATTATAGCTAGTTCGGGAACCATATAATTTGCAGCACGGATATATAGAGTCGTGCTGTAACGACGAAACTTTTCTCCTTGAATATTCTACCGTTTCGTATACGCAAGTTCTCGGCGCACTGTGCGAAGCGAGATTTACTGATAAACAATAGACCTCGATATTCATTAGTAAATTACGTAATTGCATTAGTAATACCAGAGCATTTCGACCTGATGAGAAGCATGTGCGCGCATGTACACGTGAACGTTGTATCGTTCGTTCTGAGGCAGCATACTTTATAGTCGCGGCACCGGAAATAGTTGTACGTGGATAAATGGTGAATAAATTAAAGCGCATTGCATGCACTCCGTTAATTCATTTTGCCAACAATTAAGCCTCGTATCGTGATGGGTCAATTCTGAGTACCTTATCACGATCGCACTTGCCGATCGCGATTGTAAGAGACCCGCGTAAAAAATGTTATTAAACCAATTTTTTTTTTTTATTATGCGCCGAATGTTACTTCTATGCAACTGTATTGATTCTGTAGTTCCTTTACAAGATTAAAGTCATCGAACATTGCGTCGCTATATTATAAGTACTTTGATTTACATCGAATAATTTAACAATGAAACTAAATTATAAATTTTTAATTAGTCAATTGCAGAATTGAAGAATTAATATCATAATTGAGAGATTTGTCACAGGACAGACGGTCTGAGAAATATTTCCCTTTAATTGCATCAATTTTACGCTTTCATTCGAAGTAAATCCGAAATAGATTAACGAAGTTTCTGAGACTTTTCCTGAATAATACGGCCGGGTAAAAATTAATTATTAAAAGAGTACATTTAGTAGATGAATGTACTCTTTTGTGCAGACTCACCGGACTAGGCGGAATCACTAAGTGTAGTAGTTCCACTATAACAGGACTTTCTTTACTCATCCAGTAGGGCAAGTAACGAAAACTTCAACATAATACTAAAATTAATAGAATCCGAGCGACTGCCCAAACTTATTTTATTATTATATACTATATATGTTTAACTGCGTAGTGCTTTATTATAAATGGCGTGTATATGTATAATACAAAAAATAAAGATCGAGTGCCGTTATTTAATTTAAATTAAAAAATATATTTTTAACTTTACTATGTTAAATAGACGTTTTTTATTTTTTATTTCTTTTTCGTAATATTCCTAAAATGTGAAAAAACGGTATACTTATTTAACTGCCAGAGAGTTTTTAGCGCGAGGTATTAAAGCTATCCGTCGAAAGTAAATTGGCACTGGTAAAAGATGCTCAATTTACAAACCCGTTTAACTCCGTGATATCGTTATTGTACCTAGCCTTCGATCGCTTCGATCTTGGTAAGCCACCGATCGATGGATCGTCTATCATGGGCGCAATGGCGACCACGTTACGTGGTGCGGTGAGCTCTGTGTCTGTTCGAGAATAGGGAAACCACGACTGCTGCAGATAGGTGCTGGCGAAAGACCGTGATAACGCTTATCTGCTTCCTGAATTTATTGCCGGCGCTACGAAAACGCACCCGCCAGCCGCGCTTCCCTGCCCATTCCAATGTTAATTAGCGTATTCTTGGAGTGTTATAGATTATGGTTACGACGTCTATCAGCGTTACCGAGAACAATGCCGAACGAAGTGACGACGTTGACATACTTTTGACGCGGGCAAACGCGACACGCTATGTTACCGCCGCTATGTTTACTCGTTCCACTAGCACCTTTTGCGGCCTTGGGTCAAAAAAGTGGTTTTCTTAAAAAAAAAAAAAATAATAATAATAATCAAGATCTATGAAAGTTTAATGTACAAACGATGCTCACCGCGGATTAGCCGTATTTTATATGGAACGCTTTTTCGTTATCAAAACTGTAACGCTCGCGAAAAAGAAAGTAGCCGAGCCGGCTAATTTATTCGCCGTCGGTGCTGCAAGCAATGGCTCTTTTTATAGAAACTGTTCATTGACTTCTAAATAATTGGTCCAGATAATATCCCAGGGGAAATAAAAAATGCAACAAAGATCGATATTCGCAAAGTGGGCCAATACTATTGACAGATTGACGTGTGAGTTTGTTTAAAAATACCGCGCTGGATTATTTTAACTGACCTACTAGGTAAGCGTGCATCGCATTTCATTTCACGCACCGTGTGTAATGAGATAAATCAAGAATGCATATTGTATATCATGTTGTTACGTCGGGTCCTTTAATCGCGAACAACCCTTTAATCGCGTATGTACATATAAAGTAGGTGGTAAAATTATACAAGTAAATGCTCGTGTGTAATTTTTATTTATGGATAAATTTACTGAAAGAGGGAGAGAGAGAGAGGCAGCAAGAGAAGTAAGTTTAGTTATCACAATTAAGGATATCTGCATAATAGCGACATGCGGATAATGTGAGACCATTAACGTAAAAGAGACGAAGTCCGTTTAACGTCTGCAATTGAGGCTTCATGTATTATTAATTGTTCAAAGTTATTACGATCGACGAGTAATTAAATTTGCATCAGAATCGTCGACCTTGAGGCCAATTTCAAAACCGCTTTGACTACCTACGAGATCAAGTGTCATTTGAGTTCTTAAAGCCCCCCGTCCTAACAATAGCGACGGCAGAACGTCGTCGTCGGTTCCGTTTATCAGCGTTGCTACGTTCTGCCGGCGACCGCCAACGATTCAAACTATTCGCGTTGCCAAGTTTATTACACAATTCTGCGGATAACAACGTTGCGAATAGCTGGCAGCATAATCAGGTATGAGTTTCGCGCGCCGATTACGCAGTGGATCCGAAGCGGCTAAACTCGATTAAGCAGACGACAGCTCAGGTTCTAGTTGGGATTAGGATCAAAGCCCGGGGTTTATGGGACACGAGATGTCTGCTTTAATGCCTTGAGGTACCCGGCGTGCGTTCTACCTCTATCACTCGATCCCGCGGCCTCCTCTCTGATCTATATGCCAATGATTCGCGCTGCGATTCTCGGGTCTCTCGGACGAGCGACCTCGCCGACGTCGCGAGATTCGTGCATGGATTCGTTAGTCCTCTCTCGCTGCCTGCGCGTCTATTCGTTAATTAATCTCATTTGCGTACACACGTTGCCGTTGCAAATCGCTGTCGTCGCGCAAGCACGCACTACCAGTTTACGTCGTCGTGACATTATACGCGACCACCTTTCGTCCTCACGCCGTGCCATCCGTTTGCGGCGAACTCGGCACGTGATGAAACCGCTTCGTGACTTCCTGCTATATTTGCCGCCGTATCGCATCGAAAATCTTTGATACCTTTTTTGCCTAACCCCCAAGCAGACCCTTTCATTCCCGGTGTGCAGCCCCGGGACGCGTAAATTATTCCTCGCTAATTACCGAGAGAAACGTATCAGACGTCACCTCGCAATCGCGCCGAATATCTCGTGACAGAGGTACGTCGACTCGAAGAGGCAGATAATATAATCGCGATTCTTATGGAGCGATTGTATCAGATTTCCCTGATAAATCGTGAATTATCAATCAGATCGTTAACCGAGGATATTTTTATGCGAAACAAGTTAAAAGGGGATTTTTTAGTTAAGCATGTAAAGGGGATTAATACTCGGTATAAGAGAAGATAAAAGTAGAAATGGATCGAAGATACAATTTTGTTAATAAAAGCTGATCATTTTTTGCCTCCAGCGATTTAATTTTTAATTATAACGCAGAAACTAAGTTTGCAATTCGATCGGCCAAAATTTATTTCTTAACGTCCTGGTTTTAATGGAGTTATATTAAACGAGAATCGAATTGAATTTCAAAGAATTACTTTTACAACGGAAGCGAGAAAAATTGAATTGCACGAGCGGCACGTTTAAGAGACTACGTTAAATATAAATGTTTATGAATCATCTCGCTATTCGATTTTTAAATAATCGTATAACAATAATATTGATAAAATTAGAATAATTTCGATATTAATAATATTTTAATAATTGACGATGATGAAGTGAATGGTATCCATTTCCGACCGTTAATGTGACAAAACACCTCGTGAAATATTGAAGCCTCGATAGAATTTGTCGGCAAAGAAAGTAAATGATTTATTTTCGCGTGACGATAACTCCGGGAACCCACGGCTGTTCGGAACTGCTACGATTGCGGGGATAATAGGAAGCATTGTAGAAGGACACGCAAGAACGAAGACAATCTTGCATATAATATTCCAAGAAACCGTTAACCGTTTAGCTTGTTACACGCAGCGAGTAAATTTCCGGCGCGTCTTTGTCCCTCTTCAACTTTTCTGCCGGCAACGGCACGAAGATCGCACTTGGAAATAATTAAACCGTAGAACGTGCTTTGGCGCGAAGGAGGACACTGAGGGAATGCCCATTGTTATTCCAAGGAGCCCGATGCTTCCTCCGTTATCGAGGAATTAGACGGTAACACGAGGAATTAAACAAGGATTTGAGAGAAAAGCGTAATAAAATCATTAAAGAAGTGATGTACGAACGAAGACAAGAGCTAACGGGGATTCCAGCGAGCAGCTAATTGCCTGCCTTAATGAGAAAAAGTCCGGGTAAAGAGATCGTTGACTCGAACACGTGGAGATTTAGATGTGTTTAATTTTATTTGGGTAACTACATTCGTTCGTAATATTTGCGTTCCTATTTGAATAATAAATTCAGAAACAAACGATTACAATTTACGTAAAAACGAACCCTCGATAAACTCGTAAAGATAGAAGATACCCCGCACGTGTATTTGCCAACGACGCGAAAGTGAGACTCTTGCCACCTTAATTGCAGTTTCTTCGTAGTCGTTTTATTTTTAATTCTGTTACCAGTCTCGAGAAGAATATAAGCACGACAAAATCCATTTTAAACGATAAAGTTAATCGCGACAGCTTGACAATATTTTCGGAGTACCGCGCTAATTGATTCATAATAATTTTTATAAATCGTTAAATGTATGTATTACGCACGTCATTTTATGGGAATCGTTAATGCGAATTATATTTTTTTATTTAATTTGTACAACAACGTTGTACATTTTGTACAACAACGTTGAAATGATAAAACGTAATAAAAAAATATTACTGACTCACCAGTTCGATGCGCAGCGGTGGAGTTTCACAGCAACGCAGCTACGACGATACTGTAACATACAAATAAAAATATAAATTGTAGAGGTGTTCAGAATTATTTTCATTAATTAAAAAAAAATGTGTACGCGATTTTACTTAATTTTTCAGTTAAACAATAAAAAATAAATTTAGTACCTAAACAAAATCTTTATTAAATTAATTTCTGAGATGAAAAACGTTTTTCTTTATTAGTTATTAAACTTTTCATTATTTATAATCGTTACCAAAAGAAACAATAACGGAATTTCAATAAATAACAAAAAATTTGACTATTAATTTTAAACAAAAAAAAGCAATGCTTACCGAGACGTTGCTCCACCGAAGCATGTTGCCCATCCTGGGCCTCCTCCTCCTCTCAGTTCGGTTGTCGTGTCATCCTTCCACGTCTTAGACACTTGAATTTACAATCGCGAAAATGAATCAAAAACAATAACACTTAAAATATTTCGCGCAATTTTAGACGGCATTCGCGTTCTTAAATTTCACATAACAAAATTCATCTAAATACTTAAGCGCACTCCCGAAAAAACAATCAACGAACTGACTGCAGTTCGTATATTTTATAATATTAGCGACGACAGACAGCGCGTTCGTTTCTCCTCTCGAACCTTATCTGAAACGAAAAAAAAAAACAAGTATTAGTCGCGTCAACTAACTTACGATACGTAAATACGTGTTACTTTTCGGTGCGTACAGACTTAACAGGTTAACTGACCGTTTCAACCTATGCTAACTGCGTGCCTCGACTTACGTGAACTGCGCGCTTGGTTGGCGATCACGGCATCATCTCGTACCGCGATGGCTGCCGCTCGAAATAAGAACATGAATACAGCGCGAGACACTCGCAGCTATCTCTTTCTATCCCGCGTGACCGCTGTCTCTCTCACTCTCCGCGACCTCTGTCTCTATCGCGCGCTACGCACAGCGTTGTACGGGATAAAACTTACTGTATAGTTTTACTAAGTCCTCTGCACGTCCGGAACATCTATCTAGGTAGTCGCATCGCGCTAGAATGCCGTCTGTATCACCAAATCCGCGTATAACTAACGACAAGGACCGAACCTCTCTTTACCACGTGCTGCGCGTTCGGCCGCCGGAAGAAAGAGTGCGGAGGGGATCTAACGCACGTAGGCGCTACGCGCCTACTGTCCCACTACCCCCACCCATCCCTTCTACTCATCTCTCTCTTCGACGTATTCGCGCGCTGTTTACGAACTGCGTGTGTCGAGCGAGCCGAGCGACGACTGAGAAATGTGGCGCGATGTTTTATTTATTGATGACTTTTCTCGTTCCACATTTTAGCCACTTATATTATCATGTTTAATTCGATGCTCCAATATAGATATTTCTTTTTACAACACAATGCAACCTACAATTTATATATATTTTGCGATCACCATATTTTTACAAATATTATAATATTAAAATATTTTATTCTTTCGTACAATATATTTTACTAATTCAGTATGAATTACCGAACCAATACCGTGTATATGTATAATATTTCCTACAATTCTCTTTTCTACCTGGATCAGCACGATCTGCGTAACAATCCCGTCTCGTGTAACGTACAATATCGCGCAATATCCATATAACTGCTATGCGATCAAATTTCATTCGCGAGTTTATGCCGTATATTTTTGAGATATTTCTCACGATGTTACGGAACGAGCGGCGTCTCCCCACATAACCGACCGCAACTACTTCATCTTTTCTCCGGCTCCAAAGACGCGGTTTTATCGCAGAGTGAAGAAATCACGCTGGCTGAGATTGTTTTCCAATTTGAGATATACGATTTATATAACAACCCGCGAACAGTAGCGAGTGTAAACCACCGTGGAATCCCAATAGCCCTAAGGGCAAACGACAAAGTTGAAGTGTGTCTATGCTCGCTCGACGAAACCGTAACGATATTATTGATACTAAACAATTTTTATATAATACTCGCGTCGGTAAACGAGGGCGTCTCGAAAAATTCTTTCGATAAGAATCGCTGTCAAAATATCATAATTTTTGGACGAGCGGTTCATTGTCTCTTTATAACGCTGGTGTTAGAACCGGTATAAGACACCTCCAAGAAACGTGTTAAATTACACCCTTAAGAAAGTGCAGAATTTAACTTTTAAATACGACTATACTTTTACAGTCTTCTTCAATTTTTTATTGTACGTTTTATTATTTATTATTATTTTTTTTTTAATTTTTATTTAAGAGAACTGTTATTGCATTGCTTTCTACATTTTTCAAATATCCGCCGCGCTATTTATCATCGTCGCAAAGTTTAATAGCGTATCGTAATATAAAGCTACTTCGCGCGGATATTACGCTATAGTATATGTATGTATAGATATTGGAGTATTATTTAATATTCAAGAAAATACTTCGTTAATTTCAATTTCGTTATTTACGAGCCACATTCAACATTCGCCGTTGTTTATCGGTTATTTTTCTCAACGCTGTACGATCTCTTATTGGATTGGAGAAGTCGCTTGGTTTAAATTACATTTAAACAATTAAATAACACTTCGAGTTAAATCGGATCAATGATTTTTACCGTAATGTTATAAGATGAATAATCCGAAAATATTAAGTGGTAAAAAGTCTTTGATGGCTATTTAATCTATATGTCAACATCTAACATTGAGAGATACATACGATGTAGAAATTAATAAATAAACGTACGTGCATGCACACACATACGTACCCGGCGAGAAGCCAAGATCTGTAACATATAATTACGGCAGAACGACGAAATGTACTTTACGTGCAAATGTTAATGGCATTACTATTAGCATGTGTACACAATGGCAACAACCGTAACGTCGCCTCGTACCACCGGATGGTCAAATTTACTCCAATGAAATATGAATACTTTTATCACGATAAAATAGAAATTTCCATCGCGCTCATATGAATACTGCCACAGACGTGGCGTTGTAATTTAATGATAAAATGTTTTCATCACACTTAATTGCTTTATAAAATGTAAAACCGAAATAATGCCCGTATTTAGGAAATGGCTTTTGAAGTGAAATAAAGTGGCGTATAAAATATTTTACACAATCTGACACTCGATTTCGTGAAGATTTTAATACGTATTTGCCTCTACGAGAGTTTAACGTGCGTCACTGGGCGCGCAATTATTAAGTGTGCTTGAAAAAGTAACCAAGAGAACTCGAATTTCTCTCGTAATTATACACGCGTGCGGGGATCAATCAGAATTGATTGATTCGCAACTCGGCGCACATTTATTTCGTTTGTCTACGGGGAATAGGAATAAAAGGACGTTCTTAATCCCGACCCGGCGCGGCACGGGAGAGGAAAGTCCATATTACATTCTCGAAATACACGGAATCTGGTATTCTTTTTACGGCGGGATGAAGGAATGATAGATAGTATCGCAAAATTTCCAGTTACGTGCAAGTTTGTCTCATACGTGTGCGGCTTCGAAGCCCGACACGCAGGATTGATGAGCTTCCGCGGTCGGATATTGTGCCCGAAATAAGAGATACCGGAAGCTGTCACTCGGCCGGCGGCGTCGCGTACGCGCGCGATACGCTTTCTCGCCTTCGTCTGCCTGCTTACTTCTTCGATTAGGGACCGCCAGCTCTTGCATTGTTCATGAGTATAATTCTGGAAACGGCTCGGTTGCGCGTCCCGGGTGTAACCGTTTCACGGGTCATCGCTACGGGTATTGATCCCTCGATCTCAGATAGGAGACGTTACGTTTATTTTCAGGAGGAACCCTGATGCCTCTATCAATGGTAATACGCGAACGTGCGGGGATTCGGAACTCGTTTTATCCACTATCGTTCCCTGTACCCGTACCCCCTTCGCTATCCGTTCCCTCTGTTTATCTCCCTCGCCCTCTTCACGCGTACAGATCTTCCCATCTGGATTTACATAGATTCCGGGCTGGACTAAAGATTACACATCCGGATACGTCGGACTTTGCCGGGTCCGCGCACGAGAGCAGACCAGAAATTCACGTGCTCTCAAATATAGTTTTCGAGCGCCTCGTGCGACTAAGTGGAATACGTTAAATCCGTATGCGCGAATTATTTAAAAAAATACCCGATAAAAGTTTTAGATACGTGATTTAAACCGAAAAATAGTAAAAACTCTTCAATAGCACATGTCAGACAAAAAATAGAATAAACGTCCGCGGGAATATAAAAATAGATGGCACTCGTTAATTTGATATTTTACGAAATTTATCTATTTCTAAATAACGTTCTAAAATTGATTTCCGTTTTAGATATAAACATTATACATTATTAATAATATATCTCTATTTTACCTAAAATGTGTATATTTTGGAAAACGTCGTGTTATCATGGATCTTTTATAGAACAAAGTTTTATGTCGAGCCGAGTGCCGAGCTTATAGAGATAAGGAGTTGTACGAAAGAAAGCACATTACTCGTTATCAGCAACATCGTTCTGTTATGCGTATGCGTATAGAATGGAACGCAGCTCACGTAAATGAGAGATTTAAATTCGATTAAAATTACATTATGGTATTGCGTACGTAACTTTAAGCGGTCTCGTCAAATTGCAACATATTTTTGTATTTGTTCCGCACTGAAATAATTAGCCTCGGTGCGACCGTCGAGATATTATCGATCTAAAGCATCTTTGCGTGCCGATCTTTATTTTTCCATTTACTCGGTTTACCATTAAATCAGATTAGATTGCTGTTTAAGGGAGGGAGTGTGCTCATTATTTTTCATTTTAGTTCTTCGCGAATCGAGCTATATTAACACGTGATTTATAACTTCAATTTAATCTTTAACGGTTTGCGGTACACTTGAAAGATTACTTTATGAAATACGACACTGATGGTAGCTCCTTCATTAGAAATAAAGTACTCGATATTTAAATTAGCAAATATTAATTACTTGTAAATAGTATTAAACATAAGTTCCTTGGCATGTAAAATAATAAACGTAATAAAGTAATACTGGCTAATTATTTTAACTTTGCTACGAATACTTCTTTGTTTATAGAAATGTCGATAAATGTGCCAATATTCTATTAAAACGTCATAGAAAAAAAAGCGCTTATTTATATTATAAAGTAGTAAAAGACAATATAAACAATAATAAAATCGCTCTTCTTCTTATAAAAGTAATAGTTTAATTTGTGTTCAATTTCTTATTTTAATTACTCCACAAAAATTGATTTCAAATCTATTGAGAATTTTGCAGTTATAAATGTATGATTTCTATGATTCCCTAATAATTACATTGTCAAAATGATTTTGTTAAGTGAGTTAGTTTATAACCAAAAAGTTAACTCAAATTTTAAGCGGATTATAAATACATTATTTATTCATGAAGGCTAGATTAGAATCCAACGTGCAGTTAAGAAATTAGAATTTTGCGATGCAACTTCGTGATTACGTTTGAAATTTTTTTGATATCGATTTTAACATACGTAGATACGTATGAATGCGTAAACGCATTACATTATTAGATTTATCTATATCTACAGCAACATTCAAATATTTAAATTACTAAATATTTTAAATATTGGAAAAATAGTTATTTTTTTAAATAAACGTTTTCATATTTTATTTATATTACTCCATTTTAAAGTATTTTAAATTATTAAAATTATATATTATTAGTCATCGATTATAGTCATCTGCTTTCCAACAATTTAAATGTTAACTTTTCATCACGCAACGATTTTTGATTAGTATAAAATTGTAAATCAATAGTTCACATCTTTCTACATATATGTATAATATCAATTCAATAATAGGTCAGCTAAATTTGATTTGAGCCACGATATAGTGCGTGTCATATATGTAGAAAAAACCTTTTTCCCCATTTCTCTCAATATAAATGAGAAATTTATCATTTACAAATAGTACCTCTACATGAATTAAATACACGCAATGTCCGTTTTCAGCTCTTTTAAACGTAGAAATTTTTTTTAATATATTGAAATTAATATTTATGTATTTAAAAATTCTGATTTAGTAACTTCTTTCATGGCGAAATTCATGAAAAAATAGCGATTATTAATGAATATATAATAAACCTTGCATGCAAAAATATAAATCTTCTTTCACGAAGAAGAAAGAAATCCAGTTTAAAGTAGAGATACATGTCGAATCAATCTCTAACATATCGCAAAAGTTTTACAGTATAAATGAATTCCAAATTATACACAAATGTATTTTTCCGGTTATTAATTCAAAACTTTCATATACTTAATTGTATTAATAATTCGTTTATCATAAGATCGTATTTCAAACAGTTTCCCAAAATCCGACGGAATCGGGTATTAGGCGTAAAATTGAATATGCAAATGTGGCATCGATTTTGCGAGGTGAGAGAAATAGTTGAGTACACATTAAATTCCGGAATATGGTAGTGCGATGATGCACGTACCATGCTATAAACTGTTGCTAACTTACTCCGTATCATCACGCGTAGTTTCGTAAGTATACTACGTCGTCTCGAAAATTTTCTTTGAAGTAGTAATTGGCTTGCTTATTAATGGCCTCTTAGAAGTTTCTAAGCTTGATGAGCGGGCCGTCTATAAAGCTGAGCTTAATGAAAGGAATTTTGTTATATATTGTACAAACAATCTTGTCACTTTTACAATAACGTTTGCCTCATCATCGTGATAAATTTCACCGCAAAATAATTCACGACCGATTTGAGAAATTCAGTGGAAAACCGATGTATTAATCTATTGTTACAGCTATGCTAAATAATCCAATTAATTAAGGGCGGTATTAATAAGATATTACCGTCATTACGTCATTATTTCGATCGTGGTAAAATACAAACAAAATGAATTTGCTCGCGAGCCGACACTCTAAATCTGCGGGACTGTTACGCGAAAGTCTTTGCTTGAATCTTTTAAACTGAACTTTGAATAAAAGATAAACGAACAAGAAACAGTAATCCAGATTTTATTGTGACGCAGTCACATGAGCGACATTCGATGATTTCGAATGGGCTTTCTCTTTCAAAAATCGCGCCCACCCAAAAACATTGTAGAATTATTAAGTGCCAAGCTTAGTCCTTGCTTGACCCGCTTATGTTAACTCGCGCTATTCTCTGCCGAGTTCCTCGAGTACTTTGCGAACTTCGGCGCACACGTAGGTGGGCTATAAGTATAAGTACTAGTAAGTAAGAGTATGTATACTGCCGTTTATACGTAAAGCGTTCGCGCGATAGCGTGATACTTAAGTCGAGGACGTTCACGTGTTACAGATTTACCCAGGTTTGGCCAACCGTTGAACAACCTCACAGTCTCGGTGGGTCGCGAAGCCGTTTTCACCTGTATCGTCGAGGGTCTCGGACCATACAAGGTGAGATATAACGTTATAGCTGTGGCTATCCTATTTCCACGCGCGGTTACAGCCATACATTTCGCCATGCTGCCTCTGCAATTGCACGCCGTGTTGCGCGCACCGATGACTCCCCGTACGATCGAGATTGTCTCTGACATTAGACCGTGAAAATTTCATGAAACACCCGTGATCAATTATAATTAATCGTCTCTCGAACCTTGAAGCGCATTTTTAATTAAATCATTAAAAAAAAATAATAAAAAAATTAATTTAATTTTTCAATAACTCTATCGCAAACGCACGTTAATTCTTCATTTCGAGCTTTAATTAATATCTATTTTTAAATAATACAATTTGTAAACTCGCTTCCAAATAATTTTATGCAGCTTGCGATTAATGTCAGTTTAATATGAGTGGTTTTCATCTCCTTATTTGGCCAGACCCGTAAATATGAGATGAAAATTGGAGAGTTTGCAGTAAGTTCCCTATGCAAATACAGATCTTTATCTCTAAATTACGAAATCACGTCGGTTACTCTCGCGCCGGCAGTACATAGATACGCTATAATTTGCGATTTAGAAAATTGCCACTAAGATGCTTTGAGCGGGCAAGGCGACATCATTACTAAACTACGCTCGCAAAGTTCTACAGAAACGGGAAGTTAACAAACAGGACAAATAAATTCAAAGCGAGGGATTGGGGCGCGAGGATCACAGAGTGCATATCTGGCAACTCCATTTAAGTAGAAATAAAATCCCGTGGGGTGTGAGTTCAGCAGTTTGTTAAGCGGCTCCTCTCCCTCGTCGTCTGCCTTTCGGCCGATCGTTTTCCTGTCGCTTGTCCGTCTTTCTCCCCTCATTTTCAACTTATTTCTCCGTCCTCTTCCCGACGAGGAATCGGTCGCTTCTCGCAAATATACCCCTTTCGATTCTCTCCTACCCTCTCGCTAGAGAGCATCGTTCTCAAACCGCGTATGGAGGAATTATAGCTTTACAGATAACACCAGCCTCTTCTCTTTCTTTCTCTCTCTCTCTCTCGCGACCGTGGAAATGCTCTCGCGATAAAAATGCGCGAAATTGTTTTATGGCATCCTGGGAATACACGCGCGTATATGTGTACATATAGCACACGTGCACGATGCGTACGTTCGGGCGCGTTCAAACGGAATCGATGCATTATCCTTACGGTTGGTCAACGGCACCTCTGCGGAAATGAAAACGCGGCGAGTCGGCGCGATACTCGCGAAAACCGAAAATAATAAAAAGCGCGTGCCACTTTGCTCGGACGGGACACAAAGGGGCGCGCTTTCGATAATCGATGCCGACGGCCGTCGCGGAATTAACGCTTTTTAGCGTAACTCGTTTTAGCACACGGCAGTCGCATACGGCACGGCTATAACCGATATCGCGCGATTGGTTCTTTGTGCCGGCGACATTGCGATCCTTTTGCTTTACTAATAAGTTATTAATTTCCTCTGATAGGACATGGCGATTAAGTGGAGAGCGGTCGCGAAGTATTACCGTTTTGACAGACAGGGAGAGAAACGGAAACGCAAATATACGTATATCTTTATACAGTAACTGCGCAAAGAGAGCGTATGTTGGTGCAATGACGATGCTTGCATCGGGAGTTTATTTATATTTCAAGTTACAACATGAGTAATGGTAGATTTTATGTATAGTGACTCCTGAGAGAGGGAAGACGCATCTCAAATATTCTCTCCGGCGCTTTGAAATAATAAAGCTTCTTATTACGACTTGTAAGGTGTTATGACTTGCGCGTCGTGTTATGTAGAACATGATGACGGCACCAATTCTGCTAATTAGCAACAAACATGTCGCTTATATATTATGCCTTGTACTTATTATTCTTCGCAGTGTTGCTTTGATAATCGTTATTTATGCACTAACTACGTGTCCGATATCAGCTAATAAATTAATTCAACTCGGGAATTAAAAATTGAACAAGATTTTGCCGTCAATAAACATTTTCAAATGCAAAATGAAGAAGGAAGATATAATTAATTTATTGAAATGAATATCGTTTACAGTCCGCCTTGGATATTGGTAAATTAATAACATTTTTGTCCTAATTCAATAACTTGCGCGCCGATTATGTACCGGTATTTTAAAACACAGCTTTTATTAAAATAATAAAATTTACATAATTAAATTAACTTTTAACGTTATAAAAAGCGCCCTATTTCAATTGTCATAAAGAATCTATTACGATAAATATTACTTTGGTTGGATAATGTTAATTAACTATCTGTTTTTCCAGTTCGACTACCGAGGCAAATTAAAAATAATATATTTTTGCATAAAAAATCTTATCAGAGAATAGGGCTCGTTCGACGTGCTTGCAGCTATAACATTTTCATTTCGACCGCGCCTTATGAAGTGCGGAAATAAGCGTGCTTCAGAAATAAAACGATTTATGTATTATCCCGACTCTCTAGCAAATTTTAAAATTTCATTAAAGGGCCGAAATTGCTTCCTGCGGAAGTGGGAACAGTATAAGGAAAGGAGGCGCCCTTGCAAAGTATTTTTACGGTCCTAAATCTAATTGAAGCTCGGCCCTTGAAGCTCGTCGAGTTTCGCGGAAATTAGCGCGCAGAAATTTTTTCCCCCTTTTAAATAATCATGATTTCGGCTTTATGTCAACGTGTACTTTTTTAATCCGTTATTCGCCGCTTACGCAAAATTGTACGTGGAGTATTATGTAATATATTTGCGCGATGTAACATAGGATACGTTGTTTAACTGGAAAAAGAGAGCAGTCAGATACACAGCCAAAATATGAAAATGATTAATTTTTTGTTTGCACGCTAATCAGATTTTCAAAATGTTTTTATCTTTCCTAATATTGAAATGTATAAATGAGAATAAGCCGCGTTAACATTAATTAAACTATATATATATAAAAAAAAAAAAACAGTTTAAAACTACTGTGCTGGCGCAGCTTGCGCCACCCTGCAATTTTCTGTAATTGCCTGGCTGCATAACTTTTACCTCAAATAGCATGTTTGCATCTATTGGCAAAATGTCCATATGTTATATTGTGAGTGTTTGCAACTGCCCCATCAGATTACGAGTTTGATCTCGCAGGAGCCAACCGGTGGCTGCCAAATGGTTATACACCGTCATGTGCCATCTATTGCTACGCCGCGAACAAATCTCATTTTCCGCGCAAAATTTTATTCCCCTCGAAATTGGATGTCGGGAATAAGCATAATTTTTCATGAAGCCTGTATTCTCGCATTAGATACAATTACATATCTATAGCTGGCGAGAGTATACGAATCCCGTGGCGCAACACTGAAGAAAAAAAAAAAAACGGGGAAGGGGAATAGAATTTTAAGTCTTTGAAAATATATAACGTTGGTTTCCATTTTCCATTACGATAAGACATCAAACTTGGCGCGATCTTATACGGGCTGCTTCTCGCCGAGTAATGCAACGCTTACGACTAATATTCTCCCGAGAGAGCAAACTCTCGAAATCATTACGGCCTGTTGCAAACGTATTGTGTACTTCCTTGCCGTAGCATTCAGCAAATTGCGCATCCATGAGAGGCATGGTAACGCGGAATATTCCCCAATCCCCCGACGATCCTTGATTACTTGGTAGTCCTTACCGACACGACGCGCGATTTCCTGCACATATCTGACGTCGGCTCTAATGTGACGGACTTTGGATCAAGACGCTTAACGTTCGGAGAATGCCGGCGTACCTAATGTCTCTCTCGCGGTCAATAGTCGGGGTGCAGAAGCCGGCGCTGATGCGAGACACGAGAGAAAGGTAGAGAGAGAGAGAGAGAGAGAGAGAGAGAGAGAGAGAGAGAGAGAGAGAGAGAGAGAGAGAGAGAGAGAGAGAGAGAGAGAGAGAGAGAGAGAGAGAGAGAGAGAGAGAGAGAGAGAGAGAGAGAGAGAGAGAGAGAGAGAGAGAGAGAGAGAGAGAGAGAGAGAGAGAGAGAGAGAGAGAGAGAGAGAGAGAGAGAGAGAGAGAGAGAGAGAGAGAGAGAGAGAGAGAGAGAGAGAGAGAGAGAGAGAGAGAGAGAGAGAGAGAGAGAGAGAGAGAGAGAGAGAGAGAGAGAGAGAGAGAGAGAGAGAGAGAGAGAGAGAGAGAGAGAGAGAGAGAGAGAGAGAGAGAGAGAGAGAGAGAGAGAGAGAGAGAGAGAGAGAGAGAGAGAGAGAGAGAGAGAGAGAGAGAGAGAGAGAGAGAGAGAGAGAGAGAGAGAGAGAGAGAGAGAGAGAGAGAGAGAGAGAGAGAGAGAGAGAGAGAGAGAGAGAGAGAGAGAGAGAGAGAGAGAGAGAGAGAGAGAGAGAGAGAGAGAGAGAGAGAGAGAGAGAGAGAGAGAGAGAGAGAGAGAGAGAGAGAGAGAGAGAGAGAGAGAGAGAGAGAGAGAGAGAGAGAGAGAGAGAGAGAGAGAGAGAGAGAGAGAGAGAGAGAGAGAGAGAGAGAGAGAGAGAGAGAGAGAGAGAGAGAGAGAGAGAGAGAGAGAGAGAGAGAGAGAGAGAGAGAGAGAGAGAGAGAGAGAGAGAGAGAGAGAGAGAGAGAGAGAGAGAGAGAGAGAGAGAGAGAGAGAGAGAGAGAGAGAGAGAGAGAGAGAGAGAGAGAGAGAGAGAGAGAGAGAGAGAGAGAGAGAGAGAGAGAGAGAGAGAGAGAGAGAGAGAGAGAGAGAGAGAGAGAGAGAGAGAGAGAGAGAGAGAGAGAGAGAGAGAGAGAGAGAGAGAGAGAGAGAGAGAGAGAGAGAGAGAGAGAGAGAGAGAGAGAGAGAGAGAGAGAGAGAGAGAGAGAGAGAGAGAGAGAGAGAGAGAGAGAGAGAGAGAGAGAGAGAGAGAGAGAGAGAGAGAGAGAGAGAGAGAGAGAGAGAGAGAGAGAGAGAGAGAGAGAGAGAGAGAGAGAGAGAGAGAGAGAGAGAGAGAGAGAGAGAGAGAGAGAGAGAGAGAGAGAGAGAGAGAGAGAGAGAGAGAGAGAGAGAGAGAGAGAGAGAGAGAGAGAGAGAGAGAGAGAGAGAGAGAGAGAGAGAGAGAGAGAGAGAGAGAGAGAGAGAGAGAGAGAGAGAGAGAGAGAGAGAGAAAGCAAGAGAGATGCTCGCCTTTGTGATTGTTCGTGCAAACAAACCACAATATTAATTATTCGCGATTCTGGCGGTTGCATTGAACGGGGTTAACAGTCGGCCGGATATCCTAGGAAGAAGCCGATGCTAGAGGAGTTACGATATCTTGTCGACGATAATTCCTAGGGGAGAGAATACGGCGCAATGGGTCGGCTGAGATTTCCTCTTGAGAGTAGCGGCGCGTCAATGGTCAGGATCGCCGCTTCTATTCCGTCTGACTGACTCTGTTTTCTCCGATACACGTGAACTTTCGTCCCCTCGATAACTCACCGTAGCCGACTGTCGCTTTCGCGGCCGTTTTGGAAAATTAAGCGAGTGGATTTGTATTAAATTTGCTTGCTCGAGAAGTCAAATGGCTGTACGGCGAATAGCTAGACGCGTGATTGTTCAATGACAAGTTAATCCTGAGCGGGCGGAAAGCGAGAATGACCATTACGGAATTCCAGTTACGATTTCGCCACTCCTCTCTTACCTGGTATCTTCCTTTGGTTCTCAAGCCCGCCGCGCCGCCCACGATCCCGCATTCCCTCGGTTTAATGCTCTCTCCGCTACACGAAAGCAGGCCACCGATATTAATATCGCGAGAGCACTAATTGTTCCAGCCAAATACGTGGAATTCGCGCTTGGTCGCGGAGTCAGATCCCGAGGTGCTCTTTGCGTTACATGCACGTTGTGTGTTGCGCCATCGATCGAGGAAACCATTATATTTGGAGTGGATTATAAGTGGGCGAGATCGGAAACGCGTTTCCTTCCGTTTACGGATACCGGCCCGAGATGCAAATTTGAATTTACCCTTCGATTCAAGTGCATCGTCGAGATGCTACTATCACGCCACTTGGAATACTGGCTACGTACAAGAATACGCTATATGTATAAAAATGTAATAAAGTCGAAACATAAAGCGCCCGTATAATACATATGCTTAATCGAGCTGACATGCTGAAATATCGAAAGCTATCAGCATAATATTCGTTAGATCCGATGCCAAATATACAGAGTTTGTGCTTCTTTCAATATTTTATTTGCAGCAGCAACAAGAAAGGAAAAAAAAAAGAAAAAATACGAGCGCATTTTCGTGAATATTAAACCAGTCGTCGAATTTCTTTGGCAACGGCACATTCATTATTCGGCTCACCGATGAATTAATTTTAATATTTACGTCAAACAAAACGAATATTATTTCTAATCCAATTATTTCTATTTATATAAATGCATATTTTGTAGAAGTATACGGGAAAGTTAGCGTCAACAAGATAATTCCGTTATTTGTCTTGATATCGCTGGGAAAGTGTCGCGGATTCTTATCATAGATTATGAGAAGGAAGCGTATATAGCTAATATTCCGCGGAATGCATTTTGAAAGTCTCACTTATCTCCGCAATAGTCGCGAAATCGAAAAAGACGGCGACACTTTCTTCTTGGCTCTTGCCAACAGATGATGGCACTTGTAAAGTTCAAATCTCGTGTATGGCTGCTTGAGCGAGATCGTACTTTTATACGATCGGTCATTCGAAGTAACTGTTTCAAGTATTACACGATACAGATATGTAATAGAGGTTTTCCCTCCTACGCTAGAAGCTAAATGATGTTTTTGTCGCAACGCAATTACGTGCTGTATAGCAATGTCTGTAAAATTTAATTATTCAATATTTTATTTTTTAAAGACGAAACTTTTATATTGATATTTTTATATGTATTTCAGATACCGAAAATAATTTTTTAGTTTTTTTTTCTATTTTCACTTTTTTGCGAATTAAATATTAATCGAGGATCCCCCATGTTGTTATTTATTTTTCTCTCTTCGGATTGTTATCGATTTCCTTAGAATTCATCTCATCTTCCGTCGTGCCCTGCATCAGTCTGTTTGTGTTTCCTACGCCTTTTACGGTTGGAAAACAACTTGCTCCGCGTTATTAGATATATGATATGTCGAAAATACTTGCGATAATAAATAAATAAGAAAATTTCAACACAGACAAAATCGATGTTTTAAGGAGACTAAAAGTAATCATGCACGCGGTGTTTTTTGAAAGATCCCAATTAGCACGAAAAAGATAGAAAACAAAAAAAAGGGAGATCATATACAGCTATTAATAATAAAATGTCTCGAAGAAATTAATATGCTATTAATAACACCACCAAAATATGCTCCGGGAAATAGGTTTTCAGGTCTTCAGACTCGTTTCTGGGTTTTGATAACTTATTCGGTACTTGTGGAGAGCTTTGGGTTACATCTAGAAAGATTTCTGATATTTCAGTCAAACGAAGCGGACATAGCAATCCTCTGCTAATGGACTTGTGCATCGGTGAACATGCTCAACAAGATTGGCCGCACTTGATGCAGTCGTACTTATTACGGCGAAATGATATTATCGACGTGAAATATTTGAAGAAATTCGCGTTATCAATTCGTCCTGTTTCTCAGTTTCTTCCCCTTTCCCCGTCTCTGCACTTACCACGGCGCCCCAACTCTCGCGAGCGCATGTGATAGGATACGCGCTTCAATTTCATTCGGTATCGCCGGGCTCTCTCATGTGCATTACGATGCAGCAGTTGCCTGCAACAGCGGCAACGGCAACTGCAGCTTGTAATCTAGGAGCGGAGAACCGTGAGAATCGAAGGGTGAAGATGAAGCGCGGAAGTAGTCAAGGAAAGTGGGGTAACGTTTTCACGACGCATATCTATATACGTGGAATTTCTGCACACGCGCCCGCACACGTGCAAAGCAGCCTCCGCTCGTACGAAAACAGCTGGCTACGGAAGGAAGCTTACCCCATTTCCGACCTTTCATCCCGCTTACTGTTTTTCCCTCTGTCTTTCCTCCCCCGCCCGCGGCTGACGCGCTGCAAATCTTTGTGCCGCTCTTGTCCCTGAATACGCCCTGCGATTTGAAGCGGCCGCGCGCTGTCGTAAAACAACATGCATGCAGCTATCGCGCGGAGTTAATTGAACTTTATCACGTCAAACGATTCGGGGCTCGGCGAAATTACTTCACAGTTGTTTAGTTTCGGATAGCGTGGATAGACGATGGAATCGATTGAGTGTGGTCTACTATCAATAGCGTTATATTCATTCGCGGCGGATACAGCTTTTCTGCCATTTTATTGCACGGTCGGCGTGAGTTTTTTTAAAGATCATAAAAAAAAATTCGGGTTCTCTCTCCGGCGTTGGCTTAACAAAGACAAAAAGGTATTGGCCCCGTGTTTTTATTATTTCTTCTTTTTAATTTGCAACCGTTGTACAAATACATGAAATACATTTGTATTATATGAAATTTTTACTCCTTTTCGGCAAAAAAAAATTATCAAATGTTACTAAAAGTAATTAAAAAAAAGTTTATGTTATTTAATATATGTTGTATTTAATCAATATAGCTTTTCTTCTCGGTGATCAATAACTCTATGTAGATTTTCGCGTAAAAGTAGTTAAAAAAAAAATACAAATCTATTTTTTGTCTTATTTCGTTAACATAATTTTATTGTCGGAAAATTCTACGTAGCCAGTTTGAGCTCAATAGATTTATTTTTGTACCATTTGTACGATAACGTCATAAATTCCAAAAGTGATTAGTACCGGGGGGTAAACTGTTTTGTTTTTGTTTCGAGCTTTTTAAAAATAGCAGTGGAAATGGACACAAAACGTGCAAGTGGCATCATATACATGACAACTTTTCACAATTTGAAATAAACTTGTTATTTATTCTAACAAACTGCTTGTATTTTAACTGCTATTCCCGCATAATAGAACATTATGTGTTCAAATAAGTAAAATATAAAATTAGTATGCAAGCGGTATATTACTGTACATTATTAACATCGATTAAAAGTACCGAAATTATTGCCTCAATTTTAGTGACAATAAAATTTTTCCGAAATTACATTTTGGCCTTATTTAAAACCGAAATAAAATCGTTCGTTGCAGCATTGAAATACGCTATGTTTTTAGTGCACATATATACATATATATATATATATATATATATATATATATATATATATATATAAGTTTAAAATGGATATAGTCAGAGAGAAATTAATATAGCTATAATAAGTACAGATTTGAGCGCTCACTACAGAGAGTAATTATGTGTCAAATCCAATATGTTATCCCGTATATATCAAGACAAATTAGATATGGAGACAGTTAGTATTATTAGTTCTTCGCCGGAAATTATTTTGCTGAGGCTTAAAAGATTGAAGAAGACTCGCGTGAGGAATAAATCGTTAGACAAGGTGCGTGCGTGCAACGTTTCTCCTACCGAGCTACGCAGTAGGAGTAATGAGCGATCAAGAAACTGCAAGATAAATGTGAAGAATATCGGGCGGGGTTGGTAAGATAAAAAATGATCATTATTAGTTCACGCTATGATAAAAAAAGGGTAATGAAAAAAGGACGTAGGTGCAGATTGTAAGATTTATTTGCGTCGTTTCGCGTGCGCGTAATGAATGAAAAGTAAGGGTCAAATGAAAATCAGGATGTTTAGTTAGTCGGCCATAACGAAATTGTAGTCGAAATAAGTGTAAATGAGACATAAATTTTTGTTAACGCGACAAACTCGCCGAAAAGAACAGGCATTTAAAACACATTCAGGATGACGGAGGTTCATTAGCTCGCTATTTAAAATTTGCCTGTGTATAAGTAGAAAAAGTCAGCAGGGAGAATAAATTATTCTGTCAGATTGGTTCATTCTATACGTCATAATCGTTTGATTAATGATTCCGTCGTTAACTATACCACGTCGCATACGTATAAAATATGGTTATCGGTCTGCGAAATAAACGGCATTGCCTTGAGCAAATTGTAACATCATTCGCAGATCACCGCGCCGAGCTTTTGCATTAAAGAACTTTGCAATTTTTCTGACATTCCCAAATGAATGCATTCCCCGATTTCCTCGTAAGGAGGATTAACGGTACCGTTCGGAATTACTTACATTAATTTATCGTCACTCTGAGGGCCGAAGGTGGGTTAGAAAAATCGATAAGGCGCAAGATAATGGCGAATTGCACTATCCATTAAACGTTTCCGAAAATACTTCTTTCGTTATCATCTATTATTATTTAAAATTTAGAAAAACACAAAAGTATATATATATATATATTTTTTTTTTTTTTTTTCTACTGATATCATGTTTTTAAATTAAAGATACTATCTTAGAAAGTTTGTTACGCTAATTAGTACAATCTACTTATTATATCATTGCAATTAGTTTTAAACTGCAATTAAAAAAATTTAATTCTAAACCGTACAAAATTTTTTAATAACTAATTTTAATTTAGATAATTGTACGAAAAGAGTGATTAAAAAAAAATAACAGTTACGTTTAAGTCTCGTATTTAAAAATGGGTTATACGCTGCGCGTGCAGATTTAATTTAGCCTTTTCGCTGCATTATTACAGTATTACTTGCTGTTTTTTTTTCTTTTTAGATATAGTTATGAACAATACAATAAAAAATTCTCTTCACCTGTCTCTCTCGTAATAACCCGCGTGTTAATACCCGATCAATCGACTGGTCTACCTAACAAAGGCAAATGCCTCAGAATGCCTCTCATCCATCGTTTATTTTCCGTCTCCTCTTGGATGCACGGTGCATCATGCCGGCGGCATACCTCCGCGATACGTATGCAACCGCGGCTGAAAATAAACCCGGGCTGAGGCGTAGTGAGCTCGAAAAATGCGAAACGACATTGGCTGGGATGGGGCGGTAGGGACTTTGAGACGAAGGTATGACATTTTCGTAAGCTTCTCGTCGTACGGCGCGTCGGAGTCGCGGGTGACATTTTGTGGGTGAAATGGCAAGACAACGAGCCGGCGAGTAAAGTAAAATGTCATTGTCGCGACTTGTCACACGCTCATTGGGATATCCCCGCGAAAGGGAGCGAAACGAAAGTTCCCTGGCGGCTCGAAACATGAAGAACGCAATTGAAACATTAAACAGAGTCTCGATAATTATCCCGGGCACCGCCTAACGAATTATTGAGCGTTACTATTACCAGCGGTCCTGGAAATTACGACAGAATACGGATTTCAAAATGGAAATGTGATAAAGATAATTACGTGACGAATAATCAGAATGATTTGCCGGCAAACGCGTTTTAACGCAATCTACTTCGACATCGCATTTGGAATATAAAGATTAAAGAATTATTAAGCGAGTTCTAAAAATAAAAGAATTTCACGCGGGCGCATATGTTGCCGCTGACTCAGTTTTGCATTATTAGTCATACTCATTGTCATAGAAATGTAAATTACGTGTCAAGATTTTTTGTCGTGTCATCTCTGTCGATGTTGACTTAAATAGAATTTAAGATATTTTAAAAATGTAATATAGTCCTACATACATATAGACCTTATCTAAAAAAAAAAAAAGTATTACGTTCCATAAAATTAAACGTTATTTTAATGAATATAAAATAAGTCAACAGCGAATGCAGTAGCTATTAACCACACTAGCGGTAATTGCCGTCTCCTTGTGAAATTTCGCGCGTCAGCGTCGTGTTCCAACTCGTCTACGTGAGAGACAAATTAAGAGAGAACCAAATGGTTCGCTAGCAATGCCAGTTTTTTTTTTTTTTTTTTCATACATCATTAAATTAAAATAACGCCAAAGAAATCGTGCACGGTACGTATTCAAAGAAAATATATTGATTTATATTGTAAAAGTATGTATTATTAACCCTCTTAAGCTTCTTAAGAGAAAAATTTCTAAAATTTTATCTGTAAATTATAAGCATAAACTAATATTTTTATTATTATTTATATTTTTTAATTTTATTAAAAAGAATGTAATTATTTTCAAGTATATAAACATTTTGTGATCTTTATAATTATATTAATTAAATTTAACTTTTACCTTTAACATAAATTAAACATTCTTTTAAAAATTTCAACTTAGAATAATATTAACTCCTTATGTAACGTTACTATTTTTAACGTTATTTTAATAAATTAAACAACTGTATTTACAACGGAAACAAAATGTATTTATCGCAATCGGCGAATTAAAAATTTATAGAGATGTAGCCAATACACGGCATTGTGCTGCGAATATTGTATTATAAAAAAAAAAAAAATATATATATATCTTGTCTGCGCTGTCTCACTTAACTGGGATATTACTCGCGGAGTTTTTATTTCGACCGCAAAACCCGATCTGGTTCATAATTCTGAGTACAGTCGCCACACTACAAAGGCGCAAAAAAAGTGTCAGTTACAACGAAATTCCATTAGCGTCAGTTTTCACCGCTTTTAAGTATTTCCTTTGAATTTCTCTTGTGCTAAACCGCTCGACTGCAGTGCTTGCGCGGCGAGTTTACGTTCAAAGCAAAACGGAATAAGAGCGGATATATTTTTATGTCTCCCCTAACTTTCCGGTACGCGACGCAACCTTCTCTCCCCCGCGCGCAATGCATACGATTACAAATTATTAAACGCTTAACGTTTCATTATAAAGTCAGAGTTCGGAAGAATGTTCGCGCAGACTTAGACGTTAATACCTTCTTCTGACAAAGACAGACCGCGCGAACTGGCCGGCAAAGGCATACAAATTCAATGGTCACCTATTCGGTAGTACATCATACTGCTTCCCGCCTCCGGTCAAAAGAGAAAATTAATGTGGACACTGCGAAAAGATATGTGCACGAATTTTCTTGGACTTCTCACATGAATTTCTTGAATCCTCGAAATAACTGTCGTTCTACATGAAAATCCGTTTTACGTTGCAATTTGTTTGAAATAGTAAAAGGATTTGCAAATCAAATTTACCTCCTTTTATATTGTTATAATAATACTGTCTTTCCGATATAAAATAAGAATAAACGCAAGAAAATATAGGACAAAGATTGGAATAAAGACTAGATTTTGTCTTTGCCGTGGAGAAAATATCCCTGTTAATAAAAATACGTTTTTCGATTATTTTAATTACGCCCGTTTGCAAACATTAAATTTTTACGTATTCAATATTATTTTTTACGCACATTTAATTTAATCGCGCACACACGTGCATCGCGTGCACATGTATATCGACGTCACGTTGCTAGATAAGCAATGTCGTGTTTGACCCGGACCAAAACTGCGATGTTCTCTACTGCGTCAACGTCGAAGCTGAAATTGGAAAGCGTTTTACGACGATGGGGTCGGCAGCATTGGTATGCGGCAAATATCCGGATTGACCGCTGCAGTCTTCGACGTATCAAAGCAATTGACGTTACACGAGCGGTTGCGCCGCGTGAATTACTAAACGCGATCTCACTAAGGATCGTGCCGCAAGGTTGGATCTCGGTTGGCAACAAGGCAATGGACTGGAACAAGAGGAAGAGGAAGAGGAAGAGGAAGAGAAAGAGAGAGAGAGAGAGAGAGAGAGAAAGAGAACCGAATTATAAAGCGACTAAAGAAAAGAAAAGACAGCGGCAGGAAAAGATGCAAAAGCTGGAGCCGAGAACGCCTTGACGTTCGACGATTCAATCAACGCAGCACATTGTCGACGTCAAGGGTTGGAGGACGTCACCCGTCGTCGGATATTCTTGGGGGTCGAGATATGAAAAATGATGTCTGACGGAGAAAGGCGCGGCGCGAAGGGGCGAGGAAAAACGCTTTCTGCAGAGGGATGTTTGACAGATATCTTGGCGCTAGCCCGCGAGCGTGTTGCGGCTTCACCGCGAGTTCGTGTAAAGAACGCATAAGCAGCGAGCGTGTATTAACTCGATACACCAGCTGGCGAGACAACAGAACGTTACACGGTGAAATTGGTCCGGTTTTATTTCGTCCAATCCCTCTTTTTTTCTATTTTTTTTTATTTATTTTTCAACGAGAAAGAAGATATTCTGCCCGCAATAAAAACATTTTCCGTCCTTTTTCGATGATCTTCGCGGAAAATCTTAACGTTACGTAACGATGGAAAATCAAATCAATAGGTGGCAAGCCACATTCTTATCTTAAAAGTACATTAATTTTTTTACTACCTCCGCGTAACACTTTGCCTGGAGAATTTATTTTTATTTAGAGAACGACCGTGTGATTTACATCGTGAACACTAGAATTTTTCGCAATTTTACATCGCCGATCGAAACTGTACAGTCGCTCGTATTTTTCTAGTGAAAGGAAAACCTCGCAATCCGTGCGACACGGATAACATTGTGTACAGTTTCTTTATGTGCAGATTGTTTTTTGTCGTTCGTGGTTGACCAGCTAGCTTTTAATCGATAAATACGAACGGGTTGTTTTTTTTAATACAAGAGAGCCAAAGAACGGAAAACTGACAGCTTTAGATACATGTTCAATGGGCATCTATGATACAATGACATTCTCAATTGTTTCCGTTTTAATAACGGCGGACCACTTTTTAATTATATATGTTGCAAGCTTTTCTCCCTTATAAAAAGAAGCAGTCGGATAGGCGAGTATAAAATGTGTTGTCAACATCGCTTTGCGATAACTTATAACTTATCAGCTTCGGAAGCAGCAAGAATACGCCATAGGCTATTACTGACCTACTTAAGTTAACGGCCAACAATATCGGAAGTACGTTTATTTTCAAAGCTGATAAGTTTCGATCGCTTTAGCACAAAGTAATGCAATCTTCGATGAAAGGATTGTTTGTTTTGAATAATGAAGCAGTTTAGAATTTAGTGCAAAACTACAAATTTGTTGTAAACAAGTGGAGGCCCTCGAGTTAGAGAAGAGTAACTTAAGTATTCAACTTATGATGAATACTTTAAGGTGTCGAGCACTTTCGATAGTTCGCGGCAAGTTAAACAAACTTCTCAAAAAGGAAGACATAAAATCTATTCGAATATACCTTCTCAATGTATTTAAATTTTATTTATATGTAAGACATTAAAGTTCATTACTGTCATATCTATTCTGTAATGTCAAATTTGTCTAATAAATCTTGAACATTTCGTTTATATTTATTAATGTTACGTGCTTAGTTCTCCTTTTCTCTTTTATTTCGTGTACTTTAAATTTAATTAATAAATTAAAATTGAAACACGTTTAAATAAATAATTGTTTATTATTTCAAAAATGCACGATCCCCGATTTTTCTGGTCCGCTTAATCCTTAGAAGACATACTTAATGAAGGAATATACGTGCCATTTATTATGACAATTGTTTTCCTAATCAGCACGGCCGTTGACAGGAGGTGCTTACACGTAAGTGGGAGGTACTTCTTATTGCACATAACTGGGTTAATGGTAATGCGCTAGACAAATAAGTCGTAGAACGCGGGCTTTAGAAATTACCTATCTGTCCGTCCACGGGAGCACAAACGACCGGGGATAGCGTTATCTGTATTTGACATTCGTTACGATGATTGCCTTTGTAATTAGCGCGTCCGTGGTTGACGAGCGATTACAATTAACAGGGCATTCCTTGTTTAGGCAAAACCGGTTCAATCGGCTCTTGTTGGGCTCATTAATGCGATCGTGTATTTTGTCAATGGCCGGTGCGTTTGATAGTGGTTGTAAAACGTCGAGCTAAAGAGAGCACGATAGAGCGATAGAGAGCCGGATAAAGAGAGAAAGAGAAAATGGAGGTACCCAGAGGAAAGTGTGCGGAGGGGTAAGCCGCAGCGAACAATAATTATGCCGATTGTACCACTGGGGGCTAATTATCCGTCTGTACAACTTGCGTCGAATTCACCGACTATTTCGCCCTCTGTCCACGGCAAACTTTGATGCCGCGGACAGATGCTTATCTTGCGTTCACCAATTATGCGACGGTACTAACTTGTAACCTGATCCGAATTAGATAATCCGTTGTTCGAACATTATGGCAACAGGTCTTTGATAATCACGTGTCAAATATATTCCACGGAGGTACAAGAGTACTTTGGAGCAATACACGGCGAGTTACACCTCGACAAGGTTCCTGAGCGCATATCTTAATATGTAATTTGAAGCTGATTGATGTAACTTGAAGATACTTATTAAAAATTTTTTTTTTATTGTACATTAAATAATATAGAACGCGCGGTTTGCGCGTGTTATTTACTCTTGTTTTTTTTTACGTAAAAAGAAACGGTTTTATATTTAATAATTTTTAACGAACTACGAACACGGAATTTTCGGCACTAGGCCGTTTGTCTATCGTGTTACCACTGCGTAGCGGGCAGCGTTGTGGCTCGCGCGCGTGATGTTTTCGCATCGGGCATGATGCCCGACTCGCCAGCCACGCAGCAGTTGAGGTAGGCTAGTTGACGCGCTGGTCACCTATTTTATCCCTACTCTCATGCCTCTGTCAGCGACCAAGTAGCGGACCGTGTGTCGCGTGTGCGTGTGCGTGTCTCGCGCGCGTGGTGCGAGGGCATCGCCCGGCTCAGGTGTCTGACCACGACGCAACCTACGACAACCGCGGGACCTACAACAATCTCGGCAGCGTACGCAGTTCGCGCGCGCGGTATTCGATCATCGCTTCGCGCAAAATATGTAATATTTCATAAAAATATGTAATAAAAATGTATAAAAAAGATAATAAAATAGATATTAAAAGTAATAAAAATTAATACTCCGAGATTAATAATATCGCGAGAGCGGCATGAAATGAGCCAAGCGAGAAGACAAATTAGTATCGTGGAAAAGCGACGACAATAATAAATTCGATTCAAACTAACACGGTTTCTTTTAAATAGAAAATTTTAGTAATTTTTAAACATTAATTTTGCCATTCAAAGTCAGTTGTATACTTTATGTAATTTTAAATGCATAATTTTGAATACCCCCATTTGCGCAAAATACTCACAAAAATAAAATTTTTTGTTGTAACAAGAAAAAACAAAATTATTCGCAAATCGAATTTGTTTCTCACATGAATGCAGTAATTATTAGCTTGAAAACATTAACGCAATCCTTTTTAATCAAACAAAGTTAATTTAGTGTAATAAAACAAACTAAATACAACATGAGCATGTAATCTTTCTGAATAAAAACTCAAAGAGTATGCAAGACGGTTTAAAAATTCATTAAACAGCTATAAAATCAGAGACAAATATAAAATTTAAATGTGCATAAACATCAATTGTTAAATATATTGGAGATTATTAAAATAATGTGTATTATTGGAAAAATTAAAATCCCATATGCATATATTTAAATTTAAATAAAAACCGAAACAAATATTTTTATTAGAAAACAGAGGAAAAAAAATAAAATAAAAAATTCATATTGTCACTATAGATTATGCACGCTTTAACATTTTGAGTTTTGCACATTTCCTGCGCCACATGTGTCATTTTTTAAAATTTTTCAATACGATCACATACTACGATCGAAGAGTGAATGACGTGCGTTAGACGTTTCAACCGCGAGCGTTGTGCTGGCGTGATTATTACCATATCATGGCCGTTCTACAGTAACCACCGTCGCGCTTAGAATTTTCCAATATTTACACCAGAATATTCAACATTTTCCAGCATGTTGCTAGAAAAGCTGAATATTCGATACTCATTTTGTTGCCGAGATACATTTAATATGTTTACCTTTAATAAACGCGTCCTCGTGCCAAGTAGGCCGAATTTTACTTAATGACCCTTTCTTTTGCGAATTAGTTACACGACATACACCGTTGTGACATCACAATTAATGAAATCCGCCCTCCCGCTAAGCGCACAATAGCATGTCACTCAAAGAGGAAGTAAATACTTTTTATTTTATTTTATCGTTTTATATTGGAAAAAAAATTCAATACTTTAATTGCATTATTCGTAAATGATTGAAATTCGTTTTTGGCAGTGCGTGAATAACATCCATAATCGACACTCAAACGTAAAAATTTTATTTGATTACGTTCATTACTGAATTTAAATTTATTTACTAAATTATACACCTGCCAATATTATTATCAATCAGTAAAATATTTCAAAGCCGCGAAATATGGGCATGTGACAAAAAATTCTTCGTCCCTAACTTAAATCTAATATCGATGCGTCGAATAAAACAGATATTGCAGTACTTTTAATCGATTAACGCCGTTTAAATTACATAAAAGCCCAACGCTCGGCTGTCAGGCTACTACGTGGAAAAATTTCGCGCGATACTCCGAGGTCGTAGTCGAAGCAACGCGTCGAACACAGTTCCCTCTCCAGGATAAGTTATTATATCAGAAAATCGCCTGGCCGCGCTCGTATCTTGTTAAAATATTTGAGCACCTTCGAGCCGCGCGGACGGGTAAATACAAATCACTGTCTTTTCGTTTTTCTTCGCGGGCTATCGGCCGTGAGCTGCGAGTAATTACGCAACGCTATATAGAAGCAGCACACATCGCGTCGATAAGGGTGGAAAAAAAAACATTCTTTATTCATATCTCGCACAACGTCTCGCACAACGTCGTGCGCGCCCAAAGGCCGTCTCCCTTTAAACAATAATATTCGGACGATGTATCGTGTACGAGAAGCGTTTGTACGTAGCTCGTAATGCACTTTTAATTTCTCACCACGTCGTATTTCGAGCATACGTGTTTAGGCAGCATTCATATACATTTTTACCCCTTCCCAACGTTTTGCCAACTTTAATCGGAAAAAAACAAGTAAAATTAACTCGTATATTTGGAGGATGGTGTAATTTTAAGTAATACCCGGAAAAAAAAATAAAAAAAATAAGTACACGTACCATTTTTGAGCCGCTATTTGTGGCAGTGTGCTGCGAGATGATAACACACGTGCAACTTGTACGTATACACGTGTAATATAATTATTTAAAAGCACTCGCGGTAACGCGGACGCGATTCTGTACCATCCAATTAGTCAGATAAATAGAATCATGTCAACTAGCGTTGTAATGAAAAGCGATACTTGACAATAATTAAGAATATCCGCTAAACCTTGTTAACCCGATGTCACCAGATGCGTTCTCGTAAGAATGTCGTATAAATAATTATTTTCTTTAGAAATAACGCAAAACGGATATCGATGTTTCGTCGGACGTATTCATCGCGCGGCGTTCTCTACCGTCGCCCGCATCCGGCGACGATTGCACGGCCACACGCGAACGGAAGAGAAATCGAAGGAGAAAGGATGAGCGATCGTCCGAGAGCCACGACACGGTACACCCACGAGGCGAGCCTGCCTCCCCGGAGTCATTTTTCACCGTGAGTCGCGAAAGCGGCCGTACCTTCTAGGAAGATATTTCGCGAAATTAAAGAGCTGCCCGCGGACATACTTCGCCGCGGCTAAAAGAGACGAGGGGTGCCGCAATGAGCGGGTCGACAAGGGGAGCAAGGGCGCTAAAGAAAGACCTCGGGGTGAAAAAAGAGCCGGTGTACAACGGGTATCGTTTTGTGCGGCCGACTGACGTAAACGAAAATAAAGAGTTGCCGCCGAGTTCTGATTTTCTCCCCGCGCAGCTTTCAGCTGGCGAACCGGTTGGCTGTGGCACGTCCGAGGGTGGAAACACAACGGCGACCGAAGCGAAAAAGGAACAAAGGGGAAAAAAAAAAGAAATACAAGTGGATACGGAAGTGTTCCGTCGCTGCTGGCGACTGTGCCCGGTTGGAGGGTGGGCGCGAAGAGGAGTAACAGAAGGCACATGAATTCCGCGGCGTTTATTCAGATGCGCTCGCGGCCGCTACCGAGACGCGCGCGCGGCGAGATTACACAGGCGCAATTATGTCGTTACCGTGAAACGGATCGTTTGTAAAAGCGAAACCTACCGTTCCGCGTCGCGCCGCGACGCCTGCTACGAGGCGGATGCATTTCGGTCATACACGGAGCTTGAGTAATTGCAGCCGACGGCGGCGCTCGCGGGCGAGGGAGGGCACAGGAGGATGCGCGCTTCCATTACGCGCGCTCATAGAGCTCGTCATGCGTACGTAATAAGCGTATATACGCCGATACCACCGGATACTCTCATAGAGAAAGAGAGAGAGAGAGAGAGAGAGAGAGAGAGAGAGAGTGAGAGAGAGAGAGGAAGAACGAAAAGAAAACTGATGCATGTATGTAGATGCGCGCGCCCACGCGCGTTCCTTCTATCAGCCCCGAGAGCTCTTGCATCCCCATCTTGAGCGCACAATTTACAACCCTCCTGCCCTCACTCCCTTCGTCGTCCGCGCTTCACCGGCGCTTACTTCGTCGCTTGCCCCGGCACATCTCCGGTACCTTCTTTTTCCAGGTTTCTTTTTCGACGGACGTAACCACCGCTTTCCCGCCCTCGTCCTCGCCCTTCTCCCCGAAGTCCCTCTCTGGGAAACGTTCTTCCTTTTACTCGTTCGTCATTCTTCGCGCACCTACGACTGTCCGGGGCACGTGGCGGATACACTACACACACCGCCTACGGGCCGAGCGAATGCAGAAGAGCATTGAGACGAATGTTGCGTACTCCAAAATGTCGCCGGTGCATTACGACTTTGGCGTAACAATGAATTTCTTTTTCTCTCTTTTTCTCCTTTCTTTTCAACTCCTCTTTGTCATATCTCCCTTTCTCTTTTCCTCATTTTTTTTCTTTTTTTTTCTGTATTCCCACCCCCGCTTTCTTTATGTTACGAGCGTAGTTGGTAAGCTTCGAGCACGTTGTCGGTAGCACTTGGGCGATGAGACGCGATGACAGCTTCCGCAATGAGGACAGGAAAGACGATGGCTGAAGCGATGGTCGGGAACAGGGAAGAAGGGATGATGCACGGAAAGCGGAAGACTTGCGACGGACATCCATAAGTAAAACAGTACGCGACATCATCCTGGAGAGAGATCATTGTTTCTCTTTCTTCGTTTTTTTTTTTTTTTTACAAAGAATAAGTACGAGGAATAAGAATGCTATTTATTTTTTAAATGAGATAGCCCGGCTAGGTCGCGATGCGATCTACAAAGCCCGATGTGTTTCATAGTGCATTTACTGTATTTCGCGAATATTGGATCAGATAAAAGGATTGTGTGTGCTTTTGTAGGAAATAATACAAGATGTAAAGCGGCAACTAGGTCGCACATTACTATTCTTGTTGATTTGGTTTCTCAGTATGATAGCTTTATAGCTTGACACTTACATACATATCTTTGACATGTTCCGGAACATTATTGAATGAGAAATTGAACACGTTATTTCGTTGATAAAACCCAAATATCTAGGTACAATTTTATATAAAAATTTCCAACTATTCTTTTATTATTAAAGTTTGTACTAGATTTTATAAAATAACAGTGTAAAAATAAAATTGTATTTTTCAAAAATGTATAGAACTTAAATTACTTATGACGAATACAAAAATTTTTTTATTATCTCAAAATTGAAAGTAAATATTGCAATATTCCAAAACTAGGTATATTTATAATTGCTGGTTGAAAAAACAGAACTTCTTAATTAATTTTTTTGTTTTATCTTGTTTTTTTTTGTTTAATTCTTTCCCGCTATTCCCGCATTGCTTTTAACAAAATTAATTAAAGATTTTGGTTTTAAATGTAATTTTTCTTTCCTCGGATAAAATTTGTAATGCAAATCTGTTTTACAACACGATATGATAAAATATTAACTCCGCTAACGCAGCCTGCAACAGGCTAAAGTGGTACAAAGTACCTACCTAGCGTCTGTTATCACTTTGAATATGATAGTGTTCCACGAAAGCTGGATATGGAATGTGCATCTCGAAAATTTAATCCTACGCATGTACCAAAGTACCTATCTGGAAATGCTTAACAAACGATTATTTTCAATTTCAATTAAGAACGTGGTTTTGATAAGTTTTAAGTATACTTGCTTAATTATTTCGGTAATTATTCCAAATGGAAGTAAGTAAAACGTAATTTAAATTGTCGATAATAATTAAACCCATTACTCGAAACGGGAAAGATATATTTTTAGAATAAAAATAATTCTCGAGTTTTAAATACAATTTTAAAAATATTGGCGCGCGCTACGTTGAAGCCAATTAAAATGGAAATTCTATTATTATGAAATAACAGTCCTACTTTTTTTTTTCGATGTTTTCCTTATTTTATTTTTTACAGTTATTCGTCTGTCAACACAAATTAATTTATTAACTATGTAATACAAGTGTATAATTTTAATTACGCATTTTTAGCATTGATTATAATCAAATTCCATGTTATATTGTCCAAAAAGTTGATATATTGTACAAACGAGATACTTGGATCGTCAGGCCACGTTGTACAGCGCTATGTACGAAATTTTATTTTAATTGATTATTTAATTAATCGATTATTTAATTTGTGTTGCAGGTAGCGTGGCTACGAGTCGATACGCAGACGATTCTGACAATAGCAAGTCACGTTATTACGAAGAATCATCGGATCGCCGTGACACATAGTGGCCATCGTTTGTGGTCTCTGCACATAAAAGAAACGCGCAAGACCGACAGCGGTTGGTACATGTGCCAGGTTAATACTGACCCGATGTCCAGCATTACTGGATTTCTCGAAGTTGTTGGTAAAGATCAAGATCTTTTAAATGCATTTTTTTTTCACCCTATCACTTATTTATGTTTGAACGAATAAATGCAACTAATGTGGAGCGAAAAATAATGAATATTGTAAATGCAGAATTGATTTAAAAACGAAAAAAAATTGACAAAATTTTTAGCAAGAGCGAAAAGGAAAAAAAGGGAATTTGTGTCAAAAACATATATGGCACTATACATTTAATACTGAGTAGAGTAGAGGTATAAATTTGCTGCGCCTGCGAAAAACCCCATAAATTGAATTGAATTACACAACATTAATTTTTATTTGCCTTGCTGAATCCAAACATTTTATTGTCGTACTAAACAAACGGCAAATCATAATTATTGCAAGTTTGAACTGAACTGTTTCCATATCCGTCGTCGAGAACATCGGATGTCACATGCACTGAATAAATATCACGCCACGCAGCTTTTATTACTACGGCCGTGCGAAAAATTACAAATAATTTTCCCTCCGCGCTTAATATAAATTAACGTATCACATTCGACGAGAGAGAATTTGAAACTGGCGTCGAACTTATTACGCACAATTTCCAATTTTCATGTACGCCTAAAAGGCAGAAAATTGAGTGGGAAATGAGAATCTCAGAATGATTTAAGGACCGTTGCCGACAAATATTTGCGAGTAAATCGTACGTTGGAGATTGCTCGTGAATTTGTAACCCGCGCTATCCAGAAAGTCTCGGATCCTTGACTAGTCCTTGCGAAACTCTACTAAGCACAGGCGGATTCAGCGTTTTCCATGTATACGTAACTCGCGATTGTCCCGCGGAACACGTCCTTTGCTAGCAGGGCGCATCCTTCTTCCCGTGACTATGCATCAACTGATCCTTCCTTGGAACTTTCTTGGCACTTGGTACCACCGTCCCTGTTACCGCCAACTTGTCAAACTTCGCCAACTACGGTCGTCTTAGCGGACACCGTAGTACCTCTAGAGAAAGCCGTGATTGCTACTACGAGACACCGATATTCAATCCTTGATTATTTGTTTCGCGGCTTTCTGGGAGCCCCGTGTTGTACCATGTAATAACGCCTGTCATTATTACTTTAACTAGGTGGATTTATTTTGTTATAAAATAATAATCTTTCTTTAAAAAAAGAATTTTTATTTATTAATTGATAAACAATTGCTAAGTAAAATAATTTATTAATAAAATAATTTTATATTATAATTTTATATTATTATTGCTTTATTTAATATATTAAAATTTTTATACAAAATTGTTTTACTTTTGCATGTTTACCAAATATTTTCCATTATTTCTTTTTTAATAGTCGGCTCGCTTTTATTAAATTGGCTATCTTATTGTTCTTAAATTAATGAAAGTATCTCTACCACTCTGATATTAATTATCGATCAGTTTGACGAAGGTCTGACACAATTCTTGACTTCTAGAGATCACACTCCTCGGCTCTATCGCGCCTCGGCGCAATAGCATTCGAGAGATGAATATCGGACTGCCGGAAATTACCAAATAAATGCTGGCATTCTATACTCTTGTGGAAAGCTAATGCATCTCCATAAATACCTCAACTGAGCTTACTGATTTATATCTCTTAACAAGCTTGCAGATACTATCCCATTGATACATTGCAAAGCTCACGTTAAGTAAGACAAGCGAATGTTCGTGAACGAATATACAGAAAAATATCCATTTTAGATAAAAAACCTTTAATTCGCGGCCAAAGTTTTATGATAATAATAATAATAATAATAATAAAACAACACTAAAAGTTTCCGCATTCAAAAAATAATTTTGCAGTTACTAAAACTGTAACAAAAATTTTAATTTTATGTATACGTACAAAGACGTTTTTAATATTTTTGTGTACTAGTACATGCATAACGCGAACATTGTGTTCAAATAAAAATTCTATAGTTTAAAATAACTTTTAATAATAGAGATATTTCGTTCCAAAAATTAATTCGAGTTAGTGGAGAGCATTGAAATATTTATACTATTTTATATAAATGTGCAATATCGATTGCGGTCTAGCCTGAATTAACTTTCTACTCGCGCGGCCCGCAAGCGCGCGCTGCGCTTGATATTTTTCTAGACTGATAAATTTGAAAATAACGTTGGGTTCCGCTGCAAAAAAAAACCGTGGTAGCATTTTGCTGGACAAGAAACCGCTGAAGAGATTAAAGATTTCACACCTCAACGAGCCCTTTCGGATGGTTTGCTAACAATAAGATAGAGACACGGCCTACCCGTTACTCGGCCGTTTGCGATCGGCCGGATTTGTGGCGGCGGGATGCAAATGTATGTAAAGTATGTACCCCCGCGCCAAAACCTTCAGGGGCGATTGTACTCTTGGCGGGCTATTAGACACCTCCCCGGCAACTCGTGCTTCTCGTTCTAATAACCGGTCGGCTTCCTTACGCCGCAAACCGCCCAGCCGCCGTGTCGTGAAACTCCGTGTAAGCGTATAGTTTAACTTCGCCGCAACCCCTCGTTAAGATTCTTCTTTATCGGCCTCGCCTATCATCGACTATGCCGGGGTTATAAACGAAAAGAAAAGAATCCGGCTATTTCGGTTTATCGGATACGAACGTCGTGTTTTTTCGGTTAGTTTGCATCATTCGCACGAAAAAAAAATTTCAAGACTAAAAAAATTGTACGTAGGTATGACCCGAAGTGATGCTCGCGCGTTTTAAAGAACGTAATTACAATGTATTAATTAATTTTGCATCTTTTGAGCTTGTTAATTTATGAAACAATGCCTCTGATGCAGTTTTGAAACATGCTTTGAAATGATCGGAATATAATAGTGAATTATTGGCTGCCGTCTAATAATAACCCCACTGCTTCGGTTAAACGTGAAATATCGATGAAAGGAAAAAATAAAAAAAAATTGTTTATCTCTTTTTCTTCGCCGAGCTGTCTATCACGATTTATTCTAATTTGCATTTAAGAAAGAAAAAAGTAACGGCAAAGAAATTATATTTGTCCGCATTTGTTATCACGGCCTTTATCGTGCACTTTTGAAACTTTACTCTCGCGTTATGTATTTTCTTTATGTGTAAGTGAAAAGTTTGTTATAATTACGTAAAAATTGTTTTTAATAAATCGCACCACGAGCAAGAAGTAAAACCACTAAAATTTATATTAAGAAAGTAACTGCTGTATAGCGGTAATAACCATAATTCTTTTTATACTCGCACAGGGCATGCAAATTGTAGTAAATATTGCTTCGTTTGTACACTTTTACGATAATCAGCTTTAGGTAATCAAACTTGTTGAGAGAGTTCAATTTCCGAGCTTTTTTAAAAATATAAAAATAGCGAAATGCTGAAATATGGAAATAGCAAATATTGCATATAGATTCGTTGCGCCGTTCAAAATATTGACTTGCAGAAATTTTATCATTCAGTTTGTTTTTTTTTATTTTGCACGAATTCGATTATTCAACGCATACTGCAATTGGCATGCAAGTCTTCGTCATGAAGCGGTAGCATTTTTCTTATTATTATTTTCTAATTTATATAATCGTGCAAGGTACACAGAAGCCTAAAAGTTTGAGCTTACCGCAATCCAATCTTGTTACTACATTTCTTGTTTATCGTAGTGAAATTATTGGCTTGGTCAACTTGCCTTAGTTCGATATTATATGCTCTACCTTACTTGATCAATTGGCCGATTGTTCGTTTTCGTAATATGAGCATGATTGCGTAAAGCGTTCGCGAGCACAAAGCAAATATAACTATTCATATCAGAAAAGTGATTGCATTTCAATGTATACCGAAAAGAAAGTTTTATTCTATTATTAAAAGTGAATAAAATATTTTCTCTATTTCTTCTCGTTAAATTCGAATAATATCAATAAATTTTAAACTCTTTGACAACTCTTTAACGTAAAGCATTATGGAACAAGGATATCGTTTGTGCCATTATACAGTGTTGATGAGATTACTATAAAAATAGACGATTTAATATCGCATTACTCGAAATTATCTCGAATTGCAAAAGATCGACGGTTTTCCCTGCACCTTTGCGTAATCCGATCACCGCGGATCGGCCCGCATGCATCAATTTAGTATCACGTTGGTTGAAACGTTGACTCGCTCCCGGGCAGTCGAACTTTTCAAACGTTATCGGAACGTCGCAAAATATAGCGGCCATTGAAAAGGACACTCGAAGATATCGGCGGGATGAAACGCGGTTGTGCCACAGTCCTAGCGAATAAAACGCGATCCCGTGAAAGCAAACAAAAACAACGGCGGTGCCCATCGGTGCGCGGGCACGCGTGAAATAATAAATTCGACCCAATTGTTTTCCCGTATCAATAAATATACTATCTGCGGATACGGCGCTTTTTTTCGCCCCGTTTGCGCCCGACGCAGTCGGAGCAAAGCGCGAAATGAATTGCGCACCGGAGCCGGTGATATCTCTGTGACCTGTGACGGCGGCGGGCGCAGCGATGGCGTGGAATTGCTTTTTGCCCGATGCCCGCTTAATTCTTTGGAAGAATTCGCTACCGTACGGTTTGCCCTCGCATTTGACTGCGCTGTCTGTGATTCCGCCATGTCGTCAGAGAACATCCTCATTCCGACCTTCTCTTTGTAAAACCGAACAAACATTATTGCGAAAATACTTTGCTACCGTTGCGGAAGTTGTCTAACTAGAATCTTACATTTTTTATCATCCCACCCGTATGAGTCTTTTTATAAACAAAACAAATGTATTTAACGATAAGTTAAAGCGTATAAATGTATATGTAAAAATATTGGTAAAGTATTCAGATTTTTAAAACTGTTTAAAACTAATCATTACCGTAATGGATCTGCCACTCGTCTTTAAATGTAAACTTATTTATTACTTATTGCAAAGAAAAGCTTTATACTCGTAATTTGCCTTTTCGGGTTTGCGCTGTTATGCAATCACAACTCTCGGCTCGCCCACGTCGTCTCGTTAGCACACGAAAGCACCATTCGCGCCGGTAGCTTTTTCGCATCCGCGGAAACTTCGTCCTAGAACCTCTTTGCCTTCCGAACACGTTTTTCGTAACTCACCAGGGGGACGCGACGTCGGTTTCTGAGAGAGGACTATTCACGAAGGTAGCCTCTTTCGTGACCGGGAAAGAACTTAGTCCCTCGTAAGCCGTGGGAAACCATTCCCGGCCAGCCGTCTTTCCGGTGTACAAACTGCATGTGCGCCAACCATATTCGGCTCTATTCCGCTTCGAAAGCAACTCGATAACGAAATTCTTCGCATTGTTGCCGCGAAGAATGTATCGTGTCGACGGGTCGCTCTATCCCGACGTGGTAAAGATTATTTTCGCGAAGAGTCCGCGGGTCGATTATCGCGTAGCGGCGGCAATATCACGCAATAAACGTTATTCTATACCGCGCTGGTTTATTGAAAAAGTCGTCTCGATGTGTACGCACGAATAATCCTTGTGCTGCCGACGTCAGCGAAAAATTTTCGCGAGCCGTCAATCTACCTGAACGGCTCAGGAAAATAGAGACGGTACGTACGAAGAAATTAAATCTGCTGTAATAATTTTATAATTACAAAAAAAGCGGAATAAAATTCGTTTCTTAAATTTCTGTCCATGTTCGTTATAAAAAAAATTATTTTGGTTTAAAATAATAAAATAGCGAGCTGAAAATGTTTGAAATAAAATAGATCGACGTAATAGTCTCAGTGCTGCGACTGAAACGAAAGACACAAATCGGCTTGGATTAGTTTTAATACTTTAGTTAATATATTCACGCAGATTAGAGAAATGAACGGTGACTGTAAACTATCTAATGCATCATCTAAGCACAAAGCATTCCGCCGTATCGCATCCAACTGTCATTTATAAACACGGATGAAGCAAAGTGATGGATTTACTTTGCATGATATATTGATTGCTTACGTAGTTCCTTTCGAGTAATCTACTTGCACTGTTCTCTTAGTCACTTTAGATCCCTAAATAATAACTCGCTTGCATTAATTTATAAAGCTGATGAATTTTAACTTCTTTGCATTTCGTAATTTTCACAGAGGTAACATGCACACGCAGCTAATTTATAAGTGTGTCAAATGCACACGAGCGTTAATATAAAAAGAAAATTGTACTTATGAGGGTGCATAGTCGTTCGAGTTACAGCATAAATAATTACATAATATTATTCCGTATGATAATCTAGCTTGTGACAACTTTACAGCCTCATCCAAGTTTCATCCGGCAGCTCGCGCTCGCGCGTTTTGAAGTCACATATGTATCGTAAAAAGCAGATTCGTCCTAATACCGTACGCCCCCGTGCAACATCCCCATCAACCTTTCGACCGTGATCCACGACAAAAGCAACGTGGGTTACGAACCGTTAAAATCACGCCGCGTAACCGACGCGCTGAAGATTGCCCTGGGGAAAAATAAAAAAATAAAATAAAAGCAAAGGACAAAAAGAAATCATTTCTTCTATGAAAAAAAAAAGTGTCTCCCGCGCGGGAAGGCGGAAGTAGGGGTGAACGCGGGCCGGACGCGGTGTTCCGGGAGGCTGCAAAAATTTCGAGCGAAATCAGCGGAGCGAATAGAGATTTTACGAGCGAATCCGCCATCCGCGAACGAATGGGGCGCGAAGTTCAGGGTGCGTTGATGTCGCGCGTGCTCCCCGTGGTATGTGCGGTGCGTGTACCCGGGATGTAGCACGACGGGCGGTGGCGGAGCATGATCGGTTGTCGCGAGATAACCATCTATCTGGTTCGCGCGAACGGTTATCACGCGTAGTGGCGCGGCACACGCTTGATCCGTGCGCGCACTCGCAGCCTCTCTGGGACGCTCTCGTCGCAATGTGGTTATTGTTTCAGTGCCGCCGGACATCCTGGACTATCCCACCAGCACGGACATGGTGGTACGGGAGGGTAGCAACGTGACGCTACGATGCGCGGCGACAGGAACACCGGAGCCAACGGTCACGTGGCGTCGAGAAGCGGGTGGCACGATCAGCTTGTCGAACTGGCAAGGTACGTGGTCTTCGTATTGAACTATCGCTACTACTACTACTACTACTACTACCGCCGGTATTATTGCCACTACAAGTATTACCGCCACCATGTGCCGCTTCGTTGGGCGCCGATTGTCGCGTATTCCATCGCAACGAATGCCGGTCGCTACTCCAGATAGAGTCGCGTTTCTCTCACCCGATCTCCGCGCTTCCTTTCAACCCCCTCGTGTTGTCTCGCGTTGTTTCGCGTATATTGAACGTAACCCGCCGCTCGTAGAACAGCGCCGCTGCGAAGCTTTTTCTCACTCCCGCTCTAAAACAGAGTGACAGAAAGCTCGCCATCTCGTTTCGCGCTGATTGAGCGAGACGTTTATTGTGCGCCCGAGTCGTATCATTGAATGAGTTTTGATGGACGGCGTTGAACCGATACGGATGCGCCCTTTTGTTGAATTCATTGTAAATTGAACGCGTTTAATAATCGGATGAAGGATCGCAAATGAAGTAGACAAAGTAAATTTTCTTCTTGAAGCTCCCTAATGCACTATCAAGTGCACAAATTGATTCGGTTCAAGAGGAAGTTTTTCTTGTCCTTTTACAGCAAGATGGAAAAGAAATCAATGACTTGAAATCATACACAAAAATTCTTCTACGCGATATAAATATTTTATTTTTTTAATAACTACGCCGTTGTTAATCTACCTACTTGTTCGACGTACTTTTATTTCTAATTATAAGAATTTCATTGATTTCATTCTCTTACTGCATTGACGACATAACACTTCAACAGTAATTTTTACTTTATTAATGTCTTACCGCTTGCTACAGTCTCGCAATTGACGAGAGAATTTAACGATTCGTTACACAAAATGGTTTCTTGCCTGATGTTATTATCAGTGAAGTACAGTCGGCGCAATGTCCATCGAAATAAAATTGCTGTGCATTTATAATATAAACTCATTTACTTAACCCATTCGGTGAGAAATTAATTTTGTTTACAATTCCGAACGAATTTCTGTCGTTATGCCATCTTGAATAAAGTCTAGCACAGAAACTAGTAATCAACATGTAATTCAATTTCTTAATTGTCGTAGAAGAAGTGTTATACAAGTGCTCGCGATAGAATATTTTAACGAGAACTTTTCATTAACACATGATAATTTTCCGGCAAAGATACCGTTTGATTACTAATTTCAAACTATTATCGCGAAGTTTTTATAATTAATATATTAAAAAAAAAAAAATATACAAGTACATTTTACGGTTTTATATTTCTTCCAATTTAAACGTGGCAATCGGTTTTTCTGTATTTTCAATGTACGTATTACATGTTAGATTGAGAAAGATTTTAACATTTAATTAATTATTTAATTTTAGATACGGAAGACGTTATGGTATCGCGCAATTTTAATGTAATGTTTTTGTTCTCTAAAATCATATTCGCCGTTACCGCAATCCAATCACTCACGTACTGTTAGCCGTCGGTTTTATTCAATAGCATTCTCATTTTACGTGTCGCCCACATCAGGATTGTTTAGACCTTTTGCTGACTAATTGCTCAAGCAAGTGTCGGGGACATTCTCGATTGTACACCAGACAGATAGCTAAAGTGCCGCTTTAGTCGTTACCTCTTATACGGCTTCAAGTTCTTCTCTCGTTCTACCGCTTCCTTTCCCTTTCGCCCTGCTTCTGTTCGTCTAGTCTGAACAGAGTTCAGTGCTTTAGAAAGACCGACAAGCCGACGTGCAACACACACGTAATGTATTTTCGTCCTTTCGCGCGAGCTCGCACCGGGCAAGTAGAAATGCGCAGAAATGAGAAGACGTCTCGCAGTGGTAAAATATCGATTGCGCCCGACTTCAAATGATTTATTCGCCGGATGAAACTTTCATCTTTCGGCGTCGATTTTAGGGAATCACTTTAAGTATTTTGTCGCATTTCGCTGTTCCCCTATTCGTTCCTCCGTCTCGCACCCGCGCACCGAATTGCGGAAAGTCAGTCGCGATTCCATTAGACGATAAGTACCGGAAAATAAAGTATTCGGCGGTGCGCTATCGCTTTTACGATTTTCGCAATCGAGGTTTGCGCACTCCGTTCAGCTTCCAATAATGGAGAGAAAGAATTTTTTTTTATTTTTATTTTTATGATAATTTACGGTAAGACATTCTTTTTTTTCTATTTTTTTTTTCTAAGACGATAAAAGTTCAAAAGTTCAAAATATAAATTTCTCTCGAGAAACCATTGCTCGGATAACAGCGCGGTATGCATGTCAGTAGGCCGTTGATCTGTACAGGGACTATGTAAATTATATGATAATCAATCTCAAAACGAATGCGCTAGATTGTCAATTTAATTTCATTGCACACTTGCGACGCGGAACTAATTGTAATTTCAATGTACAAATCGATTAGCACGATTAATTATATAATATCGAAATTAAGGAAATACACATTTTAATTAAACTTGAAATCAATTGTTTCGCAATATTAAGCTAGTCGACCGTATTGCAGCATGCGAAACAGAAATTATTGGAAAATATCAGAGAGCAAATGTTAATTTATAACAACATATGAAATTACAGTTGACATAATGAGTGCTACTTTGTCCACTTTTGTCCATTAATATTTACGTTATGTCCTATTTAATACAATGTGCAGTCTAACGAAATTGCGTCATTTAATAGCGAATCAATGTTATATTTTCCTCACTGCCGATATGCGTGCATTGTGAAATCTTTTAATTGCTTTTTCACGCATAGAAGAGTATTCGCTTTGCGTTATCTCCATTGTAAATTACGTGTCTGAATATTTTGCAGAATGCAGAATATAAGATTATTATACGTTAAAGTAAACTAATTACATCGCGATATTAAATAATTCAAATTACCGTATTATTTTTTACCATAAAAGACGTTTATGAATCGGGAATTGAAATTGTGATTTATAATCGTGAAAATATGCTTGTAATTTGAGATGTTTAAAAATTAACGACGCGACATTAATGTGTGCAATTGGTTAGTTCGTGTCATGGACGCGTTTCACTGAACGACGAGCAAAGCGTACATAATAATAATGCGTCATAATCCACGTCCATGTGAATTTGTATGCCTGAATCTACATATGTAAACTGTTATAGCTGGGAGTATCGTGGGCCCGGAGCTGGAAATAACGCGAATCACGCGTCTCCATATGGGACCGTATCTCTGCATAGCGTCCAACGGGGTGCCGCCAACAGTCAGCAAGCGGATTCTCCTCACCGTTCACTGTACGTGTAATTTCGCTGCACGATCCTAGATTCCATTTTATGGCTAGTATTTTAAGGAACCCTATGTACCATTCAAGTGATACCGCAAAATGCGGCGAAATACGCGAAACGTTGTGCTAAATAACCTTTCCATTGCGATTGAAAAGAGTGCGCGTAATTAAATGCATTTTCGTTTCGCAAGACGAGAAAAAAGTATTACAAAAAAATATTTAATTTCTTTGCAATAACAAAGAATTTTTTTCTGTTTTATAAAAATATAAAAGACAAGAAGATATTAAAGAGATTTTAATTTGGAATTTTTAATTCAATCGAAGCTCAGACCATTTCGTCCTTTGCTTTTTACGGATATATAATTACGGAAATGCATGCGAATGGTATTTTATGTAGTTCTGATGGTAGAAATCCCTTCTTATGCTCGCGTCCCGCGCTTGTCGCAAAATATAATTTAAATTGTCGTACTCGCGTGTGGCGTGAGCGATCTCGCGTAATGACGCCTCTCGGGGTAGGCATGGTGAATAGCTGATCCCGAGGGCCATTGTTCCTGAAAACGGAGTTAAATCTTTCCCGCCGCTGGCTACGTAATTTTGCTACGCTTTATAACAAGTCGCGAGCTACGAGGACAAGTGACGTTTCTGGATTGATTAAAAAATAAGAGAGCCCTATTTCAAGAGGAACATGTTTTAAAAATGAGCGTCGGAGCGTTAGTAAGACTTTTGTGTGTCAAACGTCTGATGCTATACCTTGCGACGAGTTCGTAAAATTGGATGTTAAATTCCGCGTTGCGTTCCCGCAGCCATATAATTTTCTACATCAAATATATTACCAACTAGACTTCGTTAACTTAATTAAAAATAATGTACAGCTTTATTTTACAATAAAATTAATATATAGGTTATTACCTTTATTAGCGCTATGTCGCATGACTCGTTTTACCTCAAAGCAATGAAAAAGAAAAAAAAAAAAAAAAATGCTACAGCAGAGATAAAAAAAATGTCTCTATAATATTTTATGAAATTAAAGTAAGAGATATTTTTAAATGTAATTAATAATAATAATATAGTAATGTTTAATGTTTTGTTAAGCAATTTAGTGAAATGTATGATTTTGTGTAGTTCAGCCAATGGTTTGGATCGAGAATCAGCTAGTGGGTGCTTACGAAGGGCAAACTCTTACGTTGGAATGTCGCAGCGAAGCCCACCCTAGTCCTATCACCTATTGGACGAAACCATCAAACGAAACCATTGCCAACGGTGAGCAAATATTTACGCATGTCCAAATGTATAGGTCGATTTAAAAATAAATCAGAATTTTATAAAGCGCATTGTCTCTATTAAAAATTCCTTTTTAAAATTATGCATCAGTAATTATACAAACGTTAAATTAAAGTGAATTGGTAGATCCGTGCTGTTTAGGATAATATTTATTATTAAAGAATCTACGAACGATACTGTCGGAAAAGAAGGAAAAATGAGAGTTTTAATGAAACTGAGAGCGCGTTTCATTCCAATTTGTGAAATAATTGTTACAAGTTCTTTTCTACTTCTTCTTCTTCTTTTCCCCCTTTTTTTTTTTTTTTTCCTTTTTTTCTGCATGCGCACGCCGAGAGGTGCACGCACGAGCAGCTGTAATGCAATTCACCTTAATTACACCGCGCTAACGCGGTCGTTTCACTCTAATTGCTACCATGCACCTTTGCGATATGCAAGGGGTTAAGGGCAAGGGCAGCGGTATTAAAACTTAAGATGCGTGCGTGCCATCTCGTGTCGGGTCGTTAATCCGTGACAGCACTTTCTGCACGGGCAAAAATTTTTCCTTAATGCGCTATAAATGAGAGATCTGCAAATCAATTAAGTACGCGCGAAATAATTTCTATGTAAATTATATATTCTTTATCTGCCACCACGTTTTCGGTCTAGCGCGCCTTTTTTACGTGGATTTTGTCACACATTTATTTTCATTATCCGAAATATCACGGCGAGATGCTCTTGCATTTGTCACGTGTACAGCATGCCTCACAGATTTTTGGACACGTAGATAAAATCGCGCATACAATCGATGAACTGTAGCGGGTTACAAAAGGGTACGATTTTTTATTGTTACGAATAACGCGACATGTACCGATACGAGCACCGACAAACTTTCCTCTGTAATAAACGTTTCAGCATCGACAGTGTCGTTGCCCGGAACTAATAACATGAAAATCGACATTCGCGTCGTCTTCCACCATACCTGAACGAAAACGACATTTGCACGAATAACATGGCCTGTTCGGTGCGTACTTTGCACGATTCCATAATGTTTAAGCGGCTTGCAGCGTAAATACGAAGTTTACTGCCGCATCGATCCGGAATTTTCTGTTATTCCCGGCTGCCATGGAAGCCCGTCTAGTTAGTGCTCCTCTATTCGCGGCAATGAAACGAATTAGCTTTTTAACGAGGGACAAGTACAATTGCATCAACGCGAAAAAAAAGCCCTCGGTTTTTGCGCGCTATACGTTCCCCGTTAACAACCTTCTGAATCATTGACTTCGATTAGAAGAAACGAGTGTTATTTCCATCTGGACATGTACGCGCCTGAGCTTCGGCGACTTTTGTTTTATTAATCACCGTTGATTTTGTTAACGAACACGTTACACGTTTCCATGTAACGAGTTCGTTTCTTCATGAATTGCGTGAGTAGTTGTTACACACGTGGCGCGATCGCGCAAGTCTCCACGGAAATTATAGCTCGCAATTCTGACGTATGCCTTGGCGTATTTATCGCCTTAAATCCACATATCGATATTTTCGACACTTTTCAGACGAGAATTACAAGGTCGAAACGATTCCCAAAGGGTTGTACGAAATGACGATGAAGCTCGTGATAAAGTCCGTACGGGCCCAGGATTTTGGATCTTTTCGGTGTGTGGCGACGAATTCTCTCGGGGAGACCGACGGGAAGATAAAACTTTACCGTGAGTAACATTTACAAGCTTATTAATCCGCGTAAGTTACACGTGCCTTTATTCTATGTAGTTTTAATAACACGTAATCTCATTTTCAGATAAAGCAAGCTTAATAATGTGTATCTCCAAACCAATTCCCATCTCTTTTACTTATTTTACACGCTACGCTCCATTACACGAAAAAACTCTATACATGAGAGCCCCGTTTAATTTTCGTGTGTATATTATTACACGTATCATTCATACGTACGCTTTAATATTCACTCTGAAATGATTATCTGGTGTAATTACGTGATGCAGATAATTTACTGATAATTAAATTATATTTTGCAAATGTTGCACACACGCCTTGCCTCCTTTGCTCCCTGTTTTTCTCCGCATTGCGCGTAACGCAGAAAAAGGATTAGCTATTTGCCTGTCCTACGCTTCATGCGTAAACACAATAGAAAATAATAAATATTACACTTTGCTAAATTATACGAGCTCGAGACTCGCGCTTATTATCGCTTTCTTGTTATTTTTAATCGCGTCGGCGTATATAAGGGATTTAAGTCAGTTTTGCTTATTACCGGAAAAACACGATACCAGGTATTTTCCAGTCAAACGTGTTTCGTGAAAACGTATGGATTAAACTCATCGTTGCGTAATAGCGTATACAACGAAACGAATGAAAAATCCGCGCGTAGTTATTTCGGGGCCAGCGAAACATCTTCCATCCCGGAATTAAACGAACGGCAGGCGCGATTCTTAAGCGGATAACTTATCGGTTTATCGCCGATCGATACCACCTTCTCGACGTAATTGCCCCAATCTCAGTGTACCAAAGCACACCGTTCCCCACGGCGCCGTGACTTGATCTCCATCATCGTTTCCGTGCATATGAACCTCAGAGGTCAGACCGAATCGACTCTTGTTTAATCTTGTCTTTACCTCCGTCGCGTCGATCGGATAAAAAGACGAAACGTGTCACTGCTTTTTAACTAACAATATTAGTATTTTCGTTTTTATTATTATTTTTTTTAATAAAAAAAAAGTAAAATAAAAATGAGAAACTATGAGTTCCCGAGCGATAATCATTGTCGGGGATTAACCCGCGTAAAGGGATAAGAGATCGAGTCACGTAATGTCGCGTCACATCGCGTCGCGTCATGTCACGTCATCTCATCTTCGCGTCACTATGTCACGCGTCCGTTCCGTTTGCCGTCATTATATTTCATTGAATCTCACGCGTGAGATTCAAGTGGCAAGCACACCAAATGCGTAAAGCACGATCCATCCGTTCCGTTCGACCTCGCTGATGTTAATTGATCGTCTCTCCAATTAGAGTGTCGACGGCGGTGAGGAAAGGGACGGGCGGCGTGGAAGAACCGGTCAAAGGGAGAGAAGGAAAACGATGGCTTTAACGAAAATCGTCGTTCATGATGATTGGATAACAAAAAGGGCGAGGAGGGGAGGGTGGTTGTAGGGAACGCGAGCCGCTTAATTACCGACAATTGCAAATAAAACGCTGCGGTCAAAGCGTCGACGGGAAAGCCCGGGGACACGCCTGCACCGGCCATCACGAATTTCCATTCTCGCGAATCACTTCTCCAATAATTAGCCCAGTAGTTTAATCCAGCGTCCCATTGAAATGTCGGCTGACTTGCATGCCACCTTGTCGCCACTATCGGGATCTTTTTTCCGGTCGCGATGTGACGCGGCGCATGCATTTAACAATATTGGCAATAATTACCGAGACGAGGGCACGGATCGTGAATTATATACTCCGCCGAAGTCGGTTAACTTTGATACGTATCTCGCTCGAGCTTAAATATGTGAACAGGAGGGTGGAGAGGCGAGAAAGAACAAATTATCGCGGCTTACGCGAAAAGGGGACGAGTCGCGAGGGGGATGCTTTAAGAATGGCTAAGATTGCGGCGAGAACTTTGCGTTAGAGTCGCGCCACCGCGTCGGTCGTTCCGAGTCTGTACAATGACGTGCACGCATGGCATGCAAAGTCTGTGCATGATGGCCTATATTCAAATTGCATTATATCGCCGGATGAGAGAACGCGCGCGCTCGCGCGCGTATAGATGTGACCGATAAATACGCCGGTAGCCAATGCAGCTATAGTCGTTAGTTCACTTTTACTTCGCTTACTGGTAGAGGCGGATGTTCTTTGAAAAAGAATTAAGTCGCAATTGGCCCGGTAAATCTGATTTCGCAATACCCGATACTGGTGAGCGATAAAGTAACTTCTGGAAATTATTAGCAATTATTCTTTCGTTCCTTGCTCAATTCAGAGAGTGCTGAAAGTAGCCGCGCTAATTTGTATACCTGACAAGTCGTTCAAATAATTAACGAGCATTAATACAACTGCAAAATTATTACATTCTTTTTTTTTTGTAATTTCTATAATTGTATAAAATAAAATAATCGCGTCCTTCCATCTTCCAACACTTTTATCTCTTCGAGACTGATTGTGCGAGTGAGACTTCCAAGGTATATATCTATAATTCTTCGCGTTATTCGTAATTCTTTGCGAAAGACGGATAAGAAGATAAATGGAAAGAAGGTAAATTATTTTAACTCCACGGCTGATCATTGCTCACTTTCACGCGCTATAAAGTACGTTATCGCGAAGTGGCAGGCATCACCGGCGATGCTGTGAACAGAATTACAGGGTATACAGTGGAACACATTACTGGCTAATTGCAGTGAGGTGGAAGAGCTCTGAGCATCTTAAACCGCAGTCGCAATATTCATTACCGCAGACACAGCCAACATCAAAGACGACTATGTAACGGCGTGCTAATAAATGTAAATTCGTAATTTAAGGCATTTGGGATGAATATCCGTTTCAACGGCTTTTCGGTAACAGTGCGGTAACGCAGATCCGACCGCAATTCCGATATTCATCTGAAACGCAGTGTCCAACCGTATTAATTAATGTATTTATTAAATTGCGCTGTTACGCTGAACTGTCAGAATCGCCGAGGGCACACATTCCGCATCTGTACTTCCGAACGTGCACTGTGCGCTTTCCGAGATTTGCAAACAGCTACTACGAGTAAACATAAACGCATTGACCTTGCAGAAGTGCAAACACAATTGTCGCTCGCGAATTGAAATCAACGTTGCATAAGCTTCTGCACATCGAACGAAAGTTGATTACTATTTCAACAATGCTTGGCCTCGCGTCTGTTCGCGAATGTAACTTTCGAAGTTGAGATATGCAAAAAGCTTTCAAAGTCTGGCACATAAAAAGTACGTCTATTTAAAAATTCGTCGTATAACTTTCTATTCTCGAAAAAATCCCCTAATAAAATTCGACCAAAAAAAAAAAATATCGAAGCAAAAATATATAATGCGCCAAAATTAAAAAAGAAAAATCTACTCGTATTTGCACGCGCGTCCTTTGTTTACATCGTAAACTACATATATTAAACCTTTGTCGCGATTGTTAGCGGTTGTCACCTGAGCATGTTATGCGGCCTGCACACTGTCATCCTGCGGATTAATTAGAAAAAGTCTACTTTCGTCTCCTGCGGGAACGTCGATGCACGCGCGCGAGAGAATTAATATCGCTTCCGAACTCTCGACATTTCGACGGAGTGTGCAAGTGACAAGAGCTCTCCGGGTTTGCGGGAACACCGTACGGACGACATTCCAATACGTCAAACCGGGGAGCATCGCGCGGAAAGTCCGACCGCCTGGCCGATTATTTTTCCGGTTATTACTCGCGGACAGGCTTTACCGATATCTCGATTCGCCATTTACGCCCGTGCGCTTCAAACGCAATTCGACATAAAGCGGCTTTCTACGTTGCATGCTGCGACGGACGTTCAATCTCTATTCAGACGATCGGGCCGATTTTAAGCGCCAGCGTGCATCAATGATCTAGCAATTAGTTAATGCATTTTTCACTCGTTATCGTTGATTTTAATCGACGCCGTGTTTAAAAAAAAATTGCCCTCGTGTTCATATCGTCACATATCATCGCATAAATAATTCTATTTAATATCATTTCTTTTTTAACTATGCGGATGAACATTTGCGGTAAATAATTTTATGTTAAAATCGATAAAACCAATGGATGTAAACAACGATAACATGGCCCGAATTAACACGGAAATGCGAGCTTTTAATTTCCATAATTAACTCTGGAATCACACTGTTTCTATTTCGTTGTAATTGATTGGACACATTTAAATGGACGTATTTAATCTTATTCGCTCCAATTAAGGAATCTGCTATTTTAATTTGCTTTTAAGCAATAACAGTATTTTATTATATGTATGTATAACTAATTATATGTATAATTAAAAGTAAGACATTTTAAAATAAAAACAAAATAATTTAAAATATTATTAAAAATGCGTAATAGAAGCAGGCTATCTTATTTTTTATCAAAATCACATAATCTATGTTGCACTAATTTTGGTTACTGAATTTTTCCCATTGCCATATTTTCAGGAATCGATAAGCCACCTACAACACGTAGACCGGGCACGAGACGGGAATCAAAGAAGACATGGAAGATCGATCATAGCCACGAGAAGAAAGCCGTCGGTATGAAAGACGAGCCGATGCTAAAGGGCGACGATACCGGTGATGAACAAATCGATTTTCAATCGGCGACGGCCTCAACATCGTTTCATCGTCATTTATTTACGAATTTCGGAATAACTGCCATAACTGTGATAGTGGCCGGTGGTTTATCCACGTAGGCCATAGCTATACATCTAGAAACTATTACGAAGCAGAGTAACGAAACGTTCTCCGGCTACGAAGCCAAGCACCGTACGCTTATGAACGTTACAACGAAGAAATGTTGATAAAAATGAAACTGCGTAAGATCGCTGTTCTCCATAAAAGTTCTCTTCCTGCTGTACAGGAAATTTGCGTAAAACGAAACGTAGAGCGAAGAGTGGTTTTTACTTAGAGTACCCGGCCCGATCAGGCCAAAGTGACCAGGGTACTTCGTGAGAAGCGTAATTAACACATTGCAAGCCGAACGTGTACTAATAGACTTTCCTCCCTAAAGACGTAGAAAGCCACCAATCTATTAACCCCTTTGCGCTGAAGGTGCCAGAGTAGCTGGCTTTTACCGTTTCCATTTCAAGCGGTAATTCTGTTGACCTCGCCATCATTAAAAAAAAAAAGTCCGTAAATCCCGTAAAAGACACGTTATTTGCAATTGCATATAAGTATTTTTTTATTTAATCAAACAAAATTGTACTTTGAAGAAATACGTCTTTTATTTTTAACGCAATAACGAAACTTCTATTTTCATTTCTCAAAATTTTAATTTAATACTAAATTTATTTTATAAACTCATATAAATAATGACGTTGCTGTAAATATAGATTGTCATTACTACTGCATTTAAAAACGATAATTAAGCGTATATAGCTTGCAATATGATAATATCTAAATGTACAAGAGTGTAAAGAATGAGAATGATTGCATTGTAACATGTAGATTTAAAATAATTTTTTAATGTAAAAAGTTGTTTAATGCTTATTAGAATTTGCGGACACAGAATTTTTAATTTTATCATCTAACTTTATGAAAAATGTAAATGTCAAAAAAATATGAAATTTAGTTACATTTTATGTAGAAAGTACTATTAAAGAATAAATAATATCTCTTGTATATGTATATACAACAAAAATTCTGAAAAATCGGAAATACTAGATGGAAATTTATTTATTAAGAAATAAATCGAAATTGAATAAATGCATAATTTAAATTAATAAATGATTTATAATAATGCCAATATATTAAATTGCTTCAGCAATCGTATTTTGCAGCGTGGTTACGATTTTAATTTATTTTGCCCTTCGTAATTTTTATCTTTCAATAAATGTATAAACTGTGTCATTAAAACAAAAAATGTGCCTCGCAGAACATATATTCTTTTAGATTAAATTTATTTCCCTTAAGCATATCGCGATGACTTTTAGACAGAGATAATTGCAAAACTACATTATTTCACCGGATTACATTTTAAATGGCTATCTCGATGATCTCGTTATGGTAGCTGTATAAAGGACTACTCCATTTTATTCAAACTTGTGGTGAATGTGTTCTGTATTGTAGTCACGGGTACGGATAATGTAATAATCCTTTATAAAATCTGCCTACATTACCTCGTAGGGGATCCGGTCGAATATCTCTTATTGATGGCGTATTAATTATTTCATTGAAAAGAAATGATAATTCAATAACTGATTTTGCAGTCAATTCATTAAATAATTTAAATAATATGTAACGTTATTAATAACAGCAAATAAAAATAATATATAATCCCGAGCGGAAATTGACCCTAACCGTTATCTAATGATTAATTAGCCAATTCGTGATTTATCTCGTGGCTGTCTAGCAAAACTGTCCAGCACTGATTGTGAGCCAGAAATGTAACGCTCAAAACGTCTAAGTACTAGACAATTATTACTGACTAGACATTAGCTAGATAGTCACTAAATAACAAATACTTCGTTACAAATTATGGCAAGTACCAAGCTAGTCACTAGCTAAGGAATATATCTAATGTGCGCGATCTAATCACTAGCTGCAAAATCAGAATAGCTAAATAAATTTTCACTCGGGATTTTGCTTATTATAAACCGTATTTATTTCTTCAAATTTGTCGTTATTTCTTGTAAAAATTTTCGCGCCGCGTTGATCATGTAAAAATGTTAATCTAACGTAACTGTTGTTTATGTTACAGAATGACAATAATTTTCTGAAGAATTCCGTTTCTCAACGGAATGATCAATAAAGTACTTTTAATTCAAATACCTCGAGATTATACAAAATGTAGTAATGTAATAGATTTAATATAAAGAGTGTCCTAAGGTACTCTCGGCTCGTAAGATGATAGGATCAATTTCTGAATGTCTAAATATTTGATTTTTTATTTCTTAATATAAAACTTTTAATTTTATTTTAACGTGTACCGAATATAGGAAAACAAAAATTAAATCTAGAGATTGCTATGCATTACAATTATTAATATTGCTCTTACGCAAAATATCGGATACGCAATATTTTTAGTCGTCAAAGCAATACTAGCGATTCATCAGTCCGGCTTTCATTACATTTTCCTAATAAATTCGTTATCAATCATTCGCGTTTCGCTAGTCAATGCAAGTTTGGCTTGAATTTTCTAAATGGATTCATCAATTTCGCGACGCCGCTTGCGTATGTTTGTGATGACCCCCAGATGTGCTATGTACATATAAGTAGATGTGTGATAATCGATAAATTATGATGCAACGCCGCATTCGTTCAATGCATAGAGCTATCGGTATTGTATAATAATAGTGTGTGTACGATAATGTAGAATAAGCCTCAGGGACATGTATATACGCTAAGCTGTAAGTTATATTAGTTTTTGCATTTGTGGTCACAATAACTCTTCCCTCCCGTGTAAATATAATGTGTAACTCATCGTGTACTTGGGCAATAAATGTTAGACAATCGTGATAATTCTTTGTGCGAATTGCTGCAAGTTTGTGTTGTAAATCATTCCATTCTTTTTACCGAGTACCTCTGATTTACGCCGGAGCACAATTTGTTAAATATACCGAATAAAAGAAGACTGTAATTTCAATAAAAAGATATTACGCAGGTCGTTCCTGTTTATCACATCTCTCATTTACGATGCAATTAAATTTAATTTTGTGAATTTCAGATAAGATTTCATTTAATTTCATATTGTTTTATAATTTTTAGTATTATTTGTCACTAATCGTCTTCTACTGCCATCTTCATTAAATCAAAGTCTAATTGAAGTCAACTAATAAAACAAAATTAAAGTTTTATCATACAAATAAAATTTATTTATAAAAGCGTTTTATTTAACGTTATTATAACTGACATTAATTAATTAAGAAACTTATCAATAGTAGATAAAAGAGATGTGATAAAAGCTCTATCTTCATTAAAATTGGGTAAGTAAAATACGCGAATAAATTATTTCGTATTATATTAAATCAATATTAACTGCAAAAAGTTTTTAAGTTTATATGCATAAAATAATTCGATAAACGATAAGCCGATTTCTATTCTGCTCTCTCGTACATACTGTAATAATTTAAACTATTTAAATAACATATATCAATATTCATATGTAATTACTGCTGTAACAATGACCGATATCTTTGTAAACCAACACGTGACGATTATGGTAAAGAAAATTTCTTTAAAATGAGAAAATATCGATTATGTGTTACCGGGTGTAGCAACCGGTGGTAGTTTATAAACCACCCTTATAGAGGGCAGATACTGACACGATTCACCCCTTCAATCGATTCCGGATTGACTATATTTTATCTAACAAAATATTTAAGAGATCGATAAACTATTTTAGGAACTAACTGCAGAGACTGATGGGATATTCTTCGAAAAGAGATTTTTGATAAAAGCTTATTTAAAACTAGCAACTTTTTGCTAAACCAAATTATTTTTCTGTAGAACACACGTCCGTTTATCTATTATATTATTATCTATTATCTATTATAACGCACATTCCGTTGCTTTTTACTATTATGATTTATTACTATGATGATAATAACTAGTAAGTTACGGCGATATAATATAAATACATTTCGCATCTATAATACAATGTTGCTAATTTGTATCTCAGACTTTATAGCAAACTGTAATATAAAAGTTTTATTGCTCAGAAAATTGATTTTCCACTAAAATAACGTCATATCCGGTATCTACGTCTAGACCATTTAACTTGAAAGTATGAGACAAATGTGCAAGCTTTCGAGACAGTACTTAACATTGTTAAAAGTTGATATATTATAAACGAATTCACAACCTGTCGTTTCCTTATCACTATATCATTTGATATAAAATATATTTTCACTCCACAAGTTATAATGGTATAGAAATTACTTGTATATCGGTACGCGCGAGTGTATTTGTGTGCGCACTGGCTCTTCCGCATTGTTACGTTCTTCGGTTCATTCCGAAGCCGCGTAAAATTCGGGAGATCGACTGTAACGAAGACCCGACGGTATAATAATGATATTCGGGAAAGAATTATTATGGAACTTGGCAGCGCACTTTGGTGTAACGAGGGGAAAAAAGGGCTTTTCTCCATAAGCCAGCTCGTACATCATCGGCACGAATCCCTTCGGACGGTTATAGAACGAAAGAGGCGGCGATAACAAAGGCGCCTACGCCGAGCGATACTAGATGCTTTGTAAACAAACGTGTCTTCTAATATTAGACTGTATAATAAAATATATCTGAGTATCTATGACCTCACTTGCTATTTTATCGTATGCTTATTAGATATTTTAGTGGGTTGAAAATATCGGTTATCGCTCGTGCTACTATTTCTGTGTATTTATACCTGCCGGGACTAATTTTATATAAATCGTTATTTTATATTCTTCCAGTGTATCTAAATGTATTTTCTATTAACAGCGTCATGCGCCCGCTAATCGGAAAATAAAATTAATAATTTTTCTAATCAATACGTTGTTTTAGTATTTTTATAAAAATGTCTGCTACGTGTTTTGCCGTGTGTACAAATAAAGTTAATACTGTATCGTCGATTATAATATGTTTATAAAAAAAAAAAAAATTATGCAACCTGCAACAAGTAAACATGCAGGAATGGCGTTTCGATATGCGCACTTTTTATAGTAATTTTTCAAATAGTTAAAATTACTGCGGTAAACAAGCTGCATATAATATTATTTAAATAATCGCGGAATAATTAGAAAACGTAGAACATTGCCGTAAACCGTTCCCTTCGCTCTCACTGCCTATTGCGATGTTATTGTAACCAGTGCCGTTTTATTCGGATTCGGATTGCGAGTAGTCTCGGTATAGCTTAGCGCAGACATTTCAGTTATTCGCTGTTGCTTCAGGAAACATAGTCTAAATGCAAATGATAACAGGAAATGATAAGAATCTGTACCGCTCATCCACCACTTCACATAGTACATAGCAATTTCTCCATCCGCACAAATGTAAAGGGACATCCCTTAAACACGTTCGACGTGTTATTCTTCGATAGTATTATCGCAAAACTCGCGCGCGCTCATCGTGTTCATATCGCCGTAAGTACACAGTACTGGTATAAAGCGCTCGGAGGCTTCGGACCCCTAACACGAGTTGTTATTTTTATCGCCCGTGGTGTTTTTTTCGTATTTCGCCCAGGGTTCGCTAATTTTATCCCGTGCCCACGTATTTTCTTCGACGCCACCCTCCGACACTCCCCCTCGCCACTTTTCGAAAAAAAGTTTTCCACGACGCGCTTTAAAGATCGGTTAATTAGACGTCCTCCCGTTTTCTTTTCCTTCCCTCCAGTTTCTTGCGGAAAAGAAAATCATCAAAGTAGTTGGATTATGACAAGTAGCTTCCGGAAAGTCGTAACATTTCCTCTCTGCCCATAAGATAAAGGGATGTGAAAAGTTTTTAATTGAAGAAAAGCAAATCTGTTACCATCATAATGAATATCAAGTAGTATGGGACTGTTTGTAAAACGGCGCATTTATGCAGTATTCCATTTTCATTTGTTTAATGAAATATCTAATAATAAGTATAAAGTAAATAGAAGATAAACTTTATTCTTAAAAGTATTTCCATTTAATAATAAGAACTCAATCGTTTCTGCTTCAAAGAGTATAAATTATTTTTACGAATCTAGTTAATAGGTATATTTTTCCAAAATAAATAATAAGTAAATTTTATTTAAATTAAATTAATGTAAATTTATTGCAATATGTATTTCAACTTGTGCTACTTTTCGTCGTTTTAATTTTTATCCCTTGAAACAATCAATTACAAATCTTGTAATAGCAAGTACTACTGGCACGAGAATATGACGTTATGTACTATGTGCTTCAGAGAGTGACCTTTTTGCTTCGTTCGCGAAATTCGACTCTCCTCTCTCATTCGGAAACTAGGGATACCTTTGGCCAAGTCGTAACTGTTCCTCGCCGTACCCGAGGGATAAATTGTCCGGCCTCGTTCTTTCTTCCATTAAAAACTGATCATGCTGCTGAACGCGAAATTGGTTATGCCTCTGATTTAGAATTTAAATTTATTCTCGTTGTTTTAAAAATTAATATGTTTTAAAGTCAATCAGGAATCATTAAAATAGATGACTATAGTGACAGCGTTACGTAAAATCTCTCAAAATATATAAGATAGAAAAGGAATAAATTATTTTTTTTTTTTTTTAAAGAATTGTTATTCAACTGTTCATTATGCATTGAATATAAAGCAACATTGAGTCTTTTAACTCCAACAGTTTTACTGTTTTACATATAACAATCGCTGCAGAACATAAAATATTTCAACGAAATTCATATATTTAATCGCTTGACACAGTTGAATGACTAAAACGGCCTTTCTTTCTCTTTCGCGCATAGTTGGCTAAAAAATAAAAATAATCTCTCACATTTACGTTTCCGCAAAAGTGCAGAAAAGTGATTAAAATTAAAAATTGCGCTGCAGCTTTTTTTACCGGCATTGCCTAACGGGCTTAGATACGAAGTCATTAAAAATATGAACGAGAAGGATGATATTAACGGTGGGTCTGATGGAAGAGCGATATTGACCGCGCAAAACTTAATTATGCTGCTGGTTAACGGACTCTGCTTACGAATAACGATTAGTGAAGGTGCAAAATAATTTGGGCTAATTAAAATGAATAAAAATTAAAGTAAATAAATTAAATGCAAGTTGCGCGTTATTAGCACAACTATTGCGAGTTTTGCAAATTAAATTTTCAAAGTACTTATTGCATTGTGCTGTAAATTTAGTTCAGTGATTGTCCTCATTGTCGGGAATAAAATACGTGGATAAGTGACACCTAAAAAACGAGAACATCTACTTTTACTAAACTACATACTACATTTTATAATCCATTTATATCCGCTTTTGGTACAACAGAAACGGGTGAGTTAATTAACCGCTTATACTTTACACAAACTCATGCTTTCAGGCTTTTTTTTTTCACTGGACGAAAGGCCAGGTAAAGAGGGTTCTTAAACCGCTTTTCTTTTAAGAGAAGCGTAATGAAGCACGCTACGGAACGAAGAAAATAGCACGTATTCTCTATATAAATCGAAAGCGGTAATTTTCGTCATTAAGCCAAGGTAACGGCATTCTTCTATATACATAGAAACAGTCAAGCAAGCAGAACTCATTGAATTTACGATGTTCATTCGCTGGTCAAAGTAAAATTCACGATCTTTATAGAAAAATCACATTGTGTATATTGTAATATCATGCATAATACATGCGATAGCTTTCTTTGAAGAATTATAAAATATTTTTATTTAATATTTTTATTTAATATTACTTAAAATATAATATTTTTTGATGAGAAATTAACTCAATTTGTGAACTTTTCCATTAGCCAATTTTATTTTAAATGGATTTATCATTGTTGTGAATAAATTGCTACATGAAAAGGAAAGATAATTTTTTTTTTTTTTAATTTATCTGAAAACGGTAATTTTAGCTTTCATTTAAGATAATATTTTTCAGTTGGAATAATTTCCATTGTCAGTGATTGAAGTAACCGAGATTCAGTCAAAGCGATAAAAACTTGTGTCGATATCCTTGCAATTGAAAAATCTAGTTGGAAAAGAAAATATATATTTTATATCGTATAATATTAAGTTCTGTCAAGTATACAAAAAGTACAAGATAACAATGTCTGTCTCGATTTTCCTACATTGTCCCTAACCACACCGAGGTATGTTTTCAAGGGCCAATCCAGAAACACCGTGTAAGTGATGTTTAGATTTCAAGGTGAGGTAAACGGCGTGTAACAACGACTACGGAAATGCATTCCGCTCGCCTCTTAGTAGCATCTTCCCGCTTTGCGGAGACAAGCGAGAAAGAGAAGAAAAGCAAGAGTGTAGGTGGCAGAGCCGGACAGGAATTGCAGAAGACAAAGGCGAGGGGAAACGAACGGAGACACGAGGAGAGCGAGCTATGGCGTCTTAGATGGCAGATAGCGGTTTTATGGAAATTCTTCGCGGTCGAGAGCATGCCTAATGCTCTGAATAATATTCCGCAACCTAGCTCGCGAGGTCGTATAAAATAGGCGGCGCCAAGACCCCACGTGGTAATTGATGATCTTTTTATTCTGCCTGCACGATGCACCTTATTACACCGGTGCGCGCCTCCTCCGCATCCGGCTTCACTGCCTCCTCCAGCTCTCGTACCTTTCAGCTGGATTGCAGCGGAGTCTCAGCTTTATTTCTTCGCTGCTTATTTATCTCCCGCCCACCATTATTTTTCGCAGGCCATCTTCGCTTGTATATTAGTAACGACAGTAGACGCTAAAGCGAGTTGTATCTTGAATTTTCCCGACGTCATATCTCAGGATTTATATTTCAGTGTAAGTGGATTATTAAACGCATCCCTTATTTTGTGGCATGATTAATACCCCCTCTCCTGCATACGGCTGAATACTCAACGAAAGTTATATGTATACGTATCGCGTGCAATATCATTTTACTGACAATTCATCATACACCATGAGTGAAGTAGAACGATCCAGGATTTATTTTACAAATATAAAGTCGTCTATAATCAAGCACGGCGTTGTGTTGATACTTTTAAACCCGTCCAATTTTACGAGATGTACTTTCCCAAGGCACCGCGATACTATTGCCAAATGGCAGCGGTCTAATCGCAATTACAATTTATCGCGAATTGGATTTATTGCGAGCTCGAGGCAAATGTCGTTCGATTTCAACTCGCCTTTTCTGGCGAACCGCGCTGCGCTCCGCGAAACAAGCATCTCGAATCGGAATACCCTTCGCCGCGGGCACTCCTACCGCCGTTGAGATCCGACGATTTCCCCCTCGTATTTGCTTGAACGTGTCTCCCTTGCTCTTCGCGTGCGCGAACGGTCCTCGAGCTTGGAAAGTTTTATTATTGCCCGGAGGGTATCACCGCTAGGCAGTAGACATAAAGGATCCTTTCTACATATCCGCGGTCGCGGGGTAAGATTTTGCTAATGCGCTTACTCGTCTACGTTCAAGCTATCCGGAATGCGCTCCACGTATGCTCTAATCTGAAATTCTGTCGCTCTCAGCGAAGGGTACTCCGCTAAAAGCGTAATGAGACATGAAAATAGAGGAAAACGCTTTGATTCGCGTGCTCGCGAATTTACGTTTGGGCTTTTATTGCTCAGGCGTGTATTACAAAAGAATGTATTAAAAGTATAAAAGTGCAGCGTAAAATCCGAGATATCGTAGCTCACCGACAGTGCAAATAATTTTAATGACTGGTCAGAAAGCTTCCTTGTTTTAAAGAGACGTCGGCATAATGAAGTGCATTTTATCCGATGGTAAATATCGGCACAATTCAGAGCTCTCTTTGATAAAGGTGCATTATATTGGTGGCGCGATGCTCTGGATCGATACGATAACACTGTGCCGAGATGATGTTACAGAGATTGGAAGACACGACCGAATGCATATTGAGCTGGAATTTTAGTTGCCGACAAAATCGATAATAGATAAAATTATTACGTAAATTCATGCGAGATTGCGACATAAAATGCATCTTTAAATCATTGTTACGTAATTTAATTTAATAACGCTGCCGTATATGTGTCTCATTTATTATAGGTTTTACTTTCGATCGTGTCAAAGCATCAATATTATAATTATATTATATTACAGTTAACACGTGCGTGAACCGGGGTGCAAAAAGTTAAATCCTCACCCGATAACTTCATAAAAAGCATCTCATATTTGCGTTTTAATATATGATCCCGAAATGACGGCGCAAGTTAATTCACATATTTACAATTAAAAGACTATATTTGCACGATGCAGATGTGCGCGTTTGCCAGACACTCGAGATCTACATCTTCTTTTGAAGAGCAAACGGATTCTTGGCGCTGGCACAGAGCTTATTTGCATTTGGTAAATCAAGTACGAGACAATTATTTTTTATCGATCTAACTGTGAATCCGCGTCGAATGTTCCCGACTGCCGAAGAAAATGGAGGCGCAGTAGTTCCTGCTTGAAAATTTATGGGATACTACCTGATGGAGACTCATGTTTTATGAATGATCGGAACTTCGATGCAGCAGCGTCCGACATCATTGCTGATCGATAGAGAAAATTCGAGTCCTCGCGGGGACTCCCACAACATCTACCCGCAAAGAAGATTGTTTGGCTATTTA